>NC_134356.1:639201711-639206711 GCF_048569485.1 Anomaloglossus baeobatrachus | reverse complement strand
AAGCCCCGTTATGTGCTGGGCTTCAAATGTAAACAAACAGGGCTGACACAGCTGAGTATCAGAGGGGACACATCTTCCAAATTCCAACCTCTTAAATGCTGTTGTCACAATTGAATCTAAAAGTTTAATTTGCTTGCAAGTTATGGTGAATATTTTTGCATAAAACTATATATCAGTCTGCTCCCTTCCTACCTTCATGATTGTGATAAGTTCTCTAGAAGTGAAATGATCAAATCTTGTTTGCTTGCAGTCACCACTAGGTGGAGCTCATTGCATGCAGATTTATGCTGCTCCAAATGAATTCATATGGGGTTGTATGAATGTAGATGTAGAGAATTCCACCTAATGGTGACTTATGGTATGTTAAATTTTCATAGCAAGATTAGAAATATTTTAGTGATCAGATCAATCTTAATGACATTTGCACATTGTCACGGGGGGGTTAGGGAATGACCACCATGCGGTGCAACGCAGAGGAGAAACCAGGGAAGATGTAAAGAAATGCCCTGGCGATAAGGAGAGGGTAGAGGGGTCACCACCTCCCACTCACCTGTGGCTGATCCATGCACTCTCTAACGTCCCTAGACGTGTTCTTCCCCCATGCGCCGTCACATGCCTAGGACCCACATGCCCTGACCCTGAACTTACCCTAACTAGGATGTTGGCCAGTGGGGCACTAGTCCCACTATTACAATAAAACAACACAAGGAAGGTAAGACAAACAGGTTGGAAAATATGTGACGCCCTGGCAAAACCAGATAGTCACAGATAGGCCCCCGCACAACACCCTTCCCTCACTTAGGAAACACACAGCCGACCTGAAACCCTAGTAACCCCCCCTTAGGGAAAGATAGACACACCAGTGGGCGGGACAAGGCTGTTGAACACGCCCACCTAGGGGTCTAGACAACCCGGGGCGGGAAAACAGTTAGTTCAAGCAGATTAGTTTGGAGTTCAAGTTGAGAGGAGTGTGGGCTGGGGCTAGGTGTAGCTCCAGCAGAGGAAGTTCAAGTTGAACAGTGCCAGGGTAGGAGCCCTGGTGCCTTGGCTAGGAGGCAGACGGTGGTCTCCGTCAGCAGGAGACGGGAAGACGGCTCGGCAGATCCGAGGTGGACCGGGACAGGGTTGTAGCCCTCCGGTACCAACACGGAGAACTGACCCGGACACCGTAGCATTAAGGGGGGGTACTTGGACCCTGAAGCCAGAACCGGAAACCAGCGGCTTGGTTAATTAACCGATTGAGGCCAGGATTATAGGTCCTGTACCACCCAAAGTCCCTAGTAGAAGACAACAGCCCACCGATAGGGATAGGAGGCCACCGCCAGGGCCCATAGATCCCACAGGCCAGCGTCTGCGGGCACGGCTCCTTTGGCCACATCCAGCCGGGAGCGGACTCCTGAGTTCCAGACTAGGAAGTCCACCTTACACAAAGTCAGTGCAGAGGAAAAGGACAGAGGCCACTAGCCCGGCTGGGGGACCCGAATGCAACCGGCCGCGGTGCCGGCCACCAGCACCTTGGTTTACTAAAGACTCGTGTCATTTATTTACTGTGAGTAATCAAATATCCCCCTGCTGTCGCTATACCCTGCACAGAGACACTGGGTCCCGGGGCAACTATCCCTACCCACGGAGGGGTTAACATCCAGCTGCCACTACATCTTCCCCGGGTGCCCACAACCGCAGCGGTGGTGTCCCACCTCAGCACACACCGTGGGTGGCGTCACAAACTTAATACGGCCTAGCCCATAAATAAACGTCCCCCTTTTTATTTGGCGTGTCCGCGAGACCCCCGGGTCCGGAGACCTTTGAACCACCCCCTTAGAAGGTCCGGATCCGAGTGGTGCGGGACGGCACAAATACACAACAAAAAGCACTCATTGCGTTCTTCAGCAGGAAACTTTGCAGCTGCAACTAAAACAACACCAAAGCTATGTAAAGACAAGCTCCTTCAACGTGGATAGTTGTCACAACACACAGAAGGTCGCAACATTTGGCTGCACAAAATGTTCTCTGACTTTCCATTTTTTTTGCTTTCAGTATTCATTGTAATAGGCAGCTTTCCTGCTGGCTTTTCAGCTCTCCTCCTTTAGGACCCAGGAGTAGCTCGCCTTCTACCCAGCTGCTGATCATCATCATTGTCTTAATGCTTAAATACCCCTTCCTTCCTTGGACTAGTGCTGGTGATATTTTCAGTTCATTCAAGCCTTGGTTGCAAGCAGGTGGCTTGTACTCCTCTGTAGTTTCGTTGCTGAAAACTTTGTTGACCTTCTCCCTGTGTAATCTGTAGATAAGTAGTTCATGCTCTTTCCCCCTATGTGTCCTCCTTGTGTTGTCTATAGTGTTTAGTGGGGTTGACGAAGAGCTCATCCCATCCGTTCCCTATTTAGGGTTGAGCACTAGGGATACCTAGGTTCAGGTATCCGGCTTGGCGCATAGGTGTGGAACCTATCTAAGGTGGTGAGGGACCCCAGGGACCAGCAGTAGGTTTGGTTAGGGCCACCATCTCCCCCTTCCCTAGATACAGGGTTCCCCTTCCCTTTCGTCATTTTCTTTGTACTTCCCCATACCTAGTGTGACATCAGTGTATAGAATATCTTTCACCGTCATGGAGTAAAGCCAGGCATGGGTTTATATAGTGGAAGGGCATG
This sequence comes from Anomaloglossus baeobatrachus, assembly GCF_048569485.1. Taxonomy (NCBI): domain Eukaryota; kingdom Metazoa; phylum Chordata; class Amphibia; order Anura; family Aromobatidae; genus Anomaloglossus; species Anomaloglossus baeobatrachus. The sequence goes on along the minus strand of NC_134356.1, from coordinate 639,204,063 downwards.
ATGACAAAATGTTCCAGTTGTGAATAAGGCTAAGAGTAGGAAATAATGCAAATTATACCACAGATAAACAAGAACGCAAAATGAATTTCAAAAGGAATCCATAAAGAAAATGATTTCCGGTCCATTCTGCTGTGGGATTTTCAGAGTAAGAGCATAGTCAAGAGTGGAACAACAGAAGGACCAGAATCGGACATAACATGCAGTAATAAGGCAAAAGATTGGGAAACTATCTCTAGTATTTATATTATTTACTCATAGGAAAGAATAAACTAATTTACTTTTATTAAACCTATAGTATAGGAGACAGAAACTGTCTATGAAAGGAGTTCCTTTACAAAAAAAAACCCTAAACAGTATTCAGTACATTATAGGTAGAAGGTAAAGCGTTAAGTGTTAATCTAATCTTCTTTCTTCAGGAGCGCACAGCTCATCGGCCTTCTGGCTTTCAGCTTCCCCTGGCGCCAATCCACTCCTGAAGATTGACAGTTCGGGCTAGAGGCAAGGCTGACAAGTGACGCCCATGCAAAACCAGGTAGTCACAGCTAGGCCCCTGCATAACACCTTCCCTCATTAGGAAACACACAGCCAACCAGTAAACCCTAGTCACCCCCCTTAGGGAAAGATAGACACACCAGTGGGCGTGACCAGGCATTTGGGACACGCCCACCCAGGGCGGGAAAACAGTGAGTTTTAGTCTGAAGATCAGTTTTGGAGGAGTGTGGAGTGGAGGTCAGGCCTGTGTGTCAGGCCTGAAGCTGACTGACAGGTACCAGGGTAGGAGCCCTGGTGCCACTGGCTAGGAGGCAGACGGTGGTCTCCGTCAGCAGGAGCCGGGAAGATGGCTCGGTGGAACTGAGGTGGACCGGGACAGGGTTGTAGCCCGCTGGTACCGACCTGGGGAACCGACCCGGAAACCGGAGCACAAAGGGGGGTACTCGGACCCTGAAGCCAGGACCAGAACCAACTGGAGCTGGTTAATTAACTGATTGAGGCCAGGACTTGAGGTCCTGTCCCACCCAAAGTCCCTCATAGAAGACAACAGCCCACCAATTAGGGATAAGAGGTCACTGCCAGGGCCCATAGATCCCACGGGTCAGCGTCTGCGAGCACGGCTCCTTAGGCCACAACCAACCGGGAGCGGACTCCTAAGTTTCACACTAGGAAAGTCCACCTTACACAAAGTCAGTGCAGGAAAAGGATAGAGACTACCAGCCGGGTGGGGGACCAGAACGCAACCGGCCGCGGTACCGGCCACCATCACCTTGGTTTACCAGAGACTTGTGTGTTTTACACAAGCACTCCCTGCGGTCGCCATCCCCTGCACACGCCAACCGGGCCCCAGGGCCATCATCCCTGCCCACGGAGGGGTTAACAACTTGCTGCACAACATCTCCCCCGGGTGCCCCGTAACAGCAGTGGAGGTGTCCTACCTCACCACATACCGTGGGTGGCGTCACGAACTTAATACGGCTCAGTCCGTACATATACGTCCCCCCATTTTATTCGGTGTGTCCGTGAGATCCCCGGGTCCGGAGACCCTCGAGCCACCACTCCTAAAGACCCGGATCTGAGCAGCGCCGGCTGCTGGCACGGGGGCGGCACAGACACACTGATCCAAACTGTGCACTGTTCATGGCTGTTAGGGGAGCAATAGCAGTCGCAAACCGCCAACGTAAGTCAAGGGGCCCACTGGCAGCCCCCACAGCGGGCACCCCACCTGGCATCATACTTTCAACTGTAACGCTCCCTGGTGAGACTGAGTGTTACAATGAGTAGACGATGGCCATAATACTACATGGATGACTATAGACTGTGCATTATACTACACGTAAAACTATGAGGTGTGCATTATACTATATGGAGGACTAGGGGGAGTGCATTATACTATCTTGAGGACTATGGAGGTGCTTTTACTATATATAAGATTATGGGGGTTGCATTATATTATATGGAGAACTATGGGGGTGCATTATGCTATATAGAGGAGTATGGGGCGGCACAGTGGCTCAGTGGTTAGCACTGCAGTCTTGCAGCGCTGGGGTCCTGGGTTCAAATCCCACCAAGGACAACATCTGCAAGGAGTTTGTATGTTCTCCCCGTGTTTGCGTGGGTTTCCTCCGGGTGCTCTGGTTTCCTCCCACACTCCAAGGAGGACTATGGGAGTGCACTATATTATATGGAGGGCTATGGAGGGTGCATTATACTATAAAGAGGACTATGAGGGTCCCATTATGCTATATGGAGGACAATGGTGTGCATTATACTATATGGAGGGTGCATTATATTATATGGAGGCCTGTGGGGGTGCATTATACTATATGGAGGACTATGGGGGTCCCATTATACTATATG
>NC_134356.1:639101711-639196711 GCF_048569485.1 Anomaloglossus baeobatrachus | reverse complement strand
TTAAAAGCTACAGGAAGCGACGAGAGGCTGTGATTTTTGTAAAAAAGGAGGATCTACAAAATATTAATGTCACTTTTATGTTGAGGTGCCTATACTTATGCACCTGTCATATTTAGGTTAAATGCAGAATGCACATTTTCTGTTAGTACAATAAACCTCATTTCAATCCAGAAATATTACTCAGTCCATCAGTTATTAGATATAGGAAACCGAAATAGCTGTTGCAAACACCCAAATTGTTATAAAGAAAAAAGGTTAACATTATAGGGGTGCCCAAACTTTTACATATGACTGTAGGTAGATAGGTAGATAGATGGATAGATAGATAGATAATAGAAAGATAGAGGGATAGATAGATAGATAATAGATAGAAAGATAGAAGGACAGATAGAGGGATAGATAGATAGATAGAGGGATAGATAGATAGAGGGATAGAGGGATAGATAGATAGATAGATAGATAAAATATAAATAGATAGAAAGATAGATAGATAGATGATAGATAGATAGATGATAGATAGATAGATGATAGATAGATAGATAGATAGATAAATAGATAAAAGGATAGATAGATAGATAGATAGATAGATAAATAGATAAAAGGATAGATAGATAGATAGATAGATAGAGGAATAGATAGATAGATAGATAGATAGATAAAATATAAATAGAAAGATAGATAGATGGATAGATGATAGATAGATAGAAGGATATATAGCTAGATAGAGGGATAGATAGATGATAGATAATGGAATAGATAGATAGACAGATAGATAGATAGAGGGATAGATAAATATATAGATAGAAGGATAGATAGATAGATGATAGATAGATAGATAGATAGATAGAGGGATAGATAGAGGGATAGATAGATAGATGGATAGATATGGCTTGTGGGTCTGTATTGTGCTTGAATCCCACATGTCGGGGGAAGGGATCTTGTGTCGGACATTGAGGATGGCCTCCTCTCTGGGGACAAGTGACACAATGGGCTCATTGATGTCTCATAGTGAATCACAGCGAGCTCCATGGTACTTTGTGGTTTGACTGATCCGCATCTTCCTGTGAGATGAGAGAAGAAGGAGGCGGAAAGTTCTGGAGACACAGGTCCTTCTGTGTGCTGAGACCTGTGTCAGCGCTCCGTCCTTCCATCGTCTTACAAGTGTCAGGCGGTGACCTATTCTACCCCACACAGTGTGATGTGTGACGGCTGACACTGAGGCTGTCACCGGCTCCTCTCATGGTGACATGTGACAAGTTGTACTGTTCTTTTATGTGTATACTTCTCTTTTCTTCTGTCAGTCTTTGTAACTTCAGGAAAAATGACTTTGAACAATTCTTCATAGTAAAGCACTAAACCATTAATCCCAAAACTGCCCCACATGTGCAGGGTCAGAGGTCACTTTCCCTTATACAGACTAAGCCATTGAGCTCAATGGGGATTGTAGACACCTGACTGCAGAGAGCTCCCCCTAGTGGTGTGATTGGAAGCTGTTTGTTAATAAATTTTGTGTTTGGTGTGAGTTTAAAATGGAACAATTATTTGTTTAGGATTTCTTGTATTAGCCATCAGAGCTGTGCACACCGAGCCGACATACAGTATGTGTCCTATTAGCCAATCTTTACATTTTTGCAAGACTTATTTTTGCTGTTGAGACCTATATAACCTGATCGCAGCGTGACCTATATTTTGGATCCTTAGCAATGTAATGAAATCGCCTGGCATATTAGACAACCTGAAATAATTGATTCTGCTGAAGCACCCCCCAGAGGGAAAATGAGGTATTACACAATTTTTATTTAAAGAATAAAGTAAGGTTTTTTTTATAAAAATAGGAAACTGAAATATATCTTTGAGAAATCCGCTTCTTTCTTCTCCAGTACTGATCATTTGTGCTCAAAATTCTCAATCCTTATTAAAATCTATCTGATCTGTATTGAATATACATTTCCAATTTCTGAGATAGGAGATGACAGTTGGTGCTCAGAAAGTTCTATGGACCTTGTGTCCCAAGCATGTCTCGGCCAGATGTGGTCTCGGGGGGATCTGGGAGAGGAAAGTAACAACGTATTGTTTATTGCAGATCCGCTTTCATGCCCACACGTCACTTACCTTGAGTTGGAGCGTATTTAACTCCATCCAGTAGTGAAGGGCTTAAGGTTCATTTCTATCCTGCAGTGATCTAACAGGTAGTTGCAACCTAAGCTGCAGCCACTCCCTTCTGCCATAAATATTCACTCCTCATTCCTCCCTTTGCTGGCTATAGCTCATACCTATGCTTTCTACTTTGAAGGCACCAGTCTCTGGAGAAGCTGAGGTGTTGCTTCTGTTGCAGCTGAGAAGATCCTGCTGGAGAAACTGTGGAGTGTTGTTTGTTGAGTTTTATCCCACCTGTTTGTCTTACCTTCCTCATAATGTCTTATTGCAGTGGCAAGAAAAGCATCTCACTGGTATTCACTAGTCAGAGTGAGTTGAGGGTTTAGTCACGTAACGGTGCACGGAGGATGGACCAGTCTAAGGATGTTAGGAAGTGCAGGGATCTGTAACACCTGCCTGGAACCACAGACTCAGACTGGCTGTAAAGGAAAGGCTAGAGAAAAGCTGCACACAAAGCAGGACCCCGAGAACCCCTAAACCGTTTAACCCCTATACAGTAATTAGGAATTACTACGGGACCCTGGATCATTACCTATGGAAGGATGCAGTCCAGATGAGAGTAGTAGTCTGGCAGGGTGAAACCAGGAGATGCAGAACAGGCACAAAATCGGCAGACAAGGATGTAGTCAGGAGACCAGACAGAGGTCAAATCAGGAACTGGCAGCGAGGTACAAAAACGGTAGGCAGGAGGGTAGTCAGAGAACAGGCAGAGGTCAAACACAGGGATCACTATTCAGAACAGAGAGGGAACCAGAAATCAGGAATACAAACCATATCTGGCAGTGACCAGCAGACAGGAGGGGGAATTAAAAGGGTGTGGTGTCTTCCTATTGTCTGTAGCTGAATGATGGTAATGTCAGCTGAAAGACACACGCCACCTACAGTCAGCTAATGGTACTGCAGGTCCCAGGAAAATCCAGCTTAATGGATGAGCGGAGCCTGCGCCCACCAGAGCCACTGGCACTGACGCCTCTCCCATCCCCAGCACAGTCCACAGTGGGAACACGGCGTCACTTGGTGATCGAAGCAGAAGTCGCAGAAGCGGGCTCTGGTGGTGATGTGACAGAATCATCCTCAGGTGAATGGTTTTCAGGTGACTCCACTCCCCTCTCCCTAGCACCAGGTCATTCCGTTATATTGTTGAGCAGGTGTTCCCTCTGTGTTACGCTGTTTGTACCTGGTGTGACACTTGCAGTCACATTGTGAGAACTTCCAGCAGAATGTCTGTCTGCCTCTAGCTCCTCCGCCTCCCCACCTTCATAGACTCTCATCAGCACCAACTGTCATCTCCTATCTCCGTAATGGGAAAGTCAGTATTTACTGAATACTGATTTTATCCATGAACTGAAAATGAACGGTCAGTCCAGGAGGAGAAAAAAAGCTGATTTCTCTATTAAAATACATCACAAAATTGTTTATTTTCACATATATTATTAATTTATGAAATCTAAAATAAAACATCGGTTTCTCTTTAATGGCTGATTTGCATTAACCATTTACACTGTGGGCTCTCTGGAGTAAGAGCCACTCTTTCTAGCCAGAGTAGTGGAAAAATGGGTATTAAAGCTCCATCTTCCATCTGTCCATCTTCACCACTGATGTGTTTCCATTCTTACAAAGCATCTATCAGAGAAGAACGCGCTTCAATAAAGATATCGACAGATATGGACCATTTTGTTTGCACAACTCCAGACTAGTGCAACTATATGGTAACAGATTACAAACCCAGTGTATTGCAAAAAGGATAGTCCATTTTTTGGGGGGGGGGGGTTTAATTAAATTTGTGTATTTGGGCCTGAGAATGATTTTTGCAACTGGGTTTTAGTAAAGACTAGCTGTACTACTCGGCTTCGCCCGGGTTAATAACTGCTATTAACAAAATAGAATGTATTAATAAAAATGTATTCTGCACACAAAAACCACAAAACAAATAGATATAAATGTAACTATAATGTCTGCCTCCCCCTCTGTATATATCTCTCTGTCTCTATCTCTTTGTCTGTGTGTCTCTTTCCCTGTCTGTCTCTGACTGTCTCTGTCTCTTTCGCCGTCTGTCTCAATATCTTTCCCTGTCTGTCTATCTCTGTCACTTTCCCTGTTTGTCTCTTTCCCTGTCTTTCCCTCTGTCTCTTTCCCTGTGTCTGTCTCTTTGTCTGTCTCTTTACCTGTCTTTGTCTGTCTTTTACCCTGTCTGTCTCTTTCCCTCTCTTTCCCTGTCTGTCTGTTTCCCTGTGTCTGTCTCTGTGTCTGTGTCTGTCTCTTTACCTGTCTGGGTCTGTCTCTTAACCTCTCTCTCTTTCCCTCTCTTTCCCTGTCTGTCTCTTTCCCTGTCAGTCTGTCTCTTTGTCTGTGTCTGTCTCGTTGTGTCTGTCTCTTACCCTGTCTATGTCTGTTTCTTACCCTGTCTGTGTCTGTTTCTTTTCCTGTCTGTGTCTGTCTCTTTCCCTGGCTGCATTGTGACACACCAACATTCCATTTAAGGGCATGGCTGTGCATTCTTCTGAAGTTCTGGCTGCACTGTGGCTCCCAGCTCCATTCGCTTTAATTGAGGGAGGTTTTTTGGTGAATAACTGTAAAGCGCGGGGTTAAAATTTCCCCTCAAAACATAGCCTATGATACTCTCAAGGTCCAGAAGTGTGAGTGTGCAAAATTTTGTGGCTGTAGCTGCGACCGTGCAGATGCCAATACCGGACACACACACACACACACACACACACTCACACACACACACACACACACACACACACATATATACACACATACATACACACATTCAGCTTTATATATTAGATTTTGTACCTTTTGTCCCCTGTGTTGTCCTGTCTATTGCTGTCAGCAGAATGAGTAAACTGAGAATCTATCAGTGAGCTCTTTTCAACAGTCTTTGTTAGGTTCCCGTGATACGTTTTTGATTATGCATATTTTCGCTCTGCAAAAACTGCATCGTCTTATAGTTCCAGCAAAGTGGTTGGGATTTATAGAAATCTTTTGTCCACTTTTTTGCTTTTTGATTACTCAGTGCGGTACGTATTTAAGATCCGTCACATGCAATTTCTCTTGCGGGTACGCTGAGCTTTATGTGCAGATTTTCCCCATAGAATTGCATTAGATGCTTAAAATCCGCAGGTAAAAAAACACACGTGCTGCAGAAAAGCACTAAAAATAAATGCAATCCGCACATGACTGTATCAATAAAGTTTAGACAACGCAAAATACCAAAAAGCATCAAAAACAAAGCAGCTTTACTTAAAATGTGACAAACAAAAAAGAGACAAAAACTGTAGAGTGAAAAACACTGAAAAAAACCCCACAAGTCACCTAATTTACCTAATAGGTGAAAATCAGCAGCATCAAAAACTCACCAAAAGCTTGCGCGAATGTGGCCTTGAAGTCTTTTGTCTTTTTTTTGAGCTCCTTCCACATGATTCACAACCACAGACCACATCAAAGTTGAATGTTGTCATGATGACTATGGGATAGCAGGGAGTCGGGGGTTCTATCCCTCAAGCTAGGGAGGTCCTCTGCTATCCCTAATCTCAGGGATACTCCTGATGGTGATGATGTCTGAGTCTCCTTCCTAGCCCTGCTCATGACCAGTCCTAATCTGATTCCCCCTCCCCCCAGGGAGAGACAGGACAGGAGTGTGATGAAACCCACAGATCCAGACAGACAAGGGAAAAAACAAAACTTTGTCAAACAGCACGCATACGCAGGATAAGTGATTTAGGAGGTGGAGCTGGACTCGATGGCGCTTGAGATCCCTTTCAACTCTACCATTCTATGATTCTATGAAGACAAGAGCTGGAAGGAAGTACAAAACAACAGGAGTAAACTCAACATCCACACCAAGAAATAAGCACCACTAAACACAACTTTTACCAGACAGGCTGGGACAATACACCTCACAGACCAACGTAGAATAAGCTATAGCTGGCATGTGTGGGAGGATTCAACCAGCATAAATAGGCGGGGAGCAGATGTAATAGGCCTCCCCACAACATGTGATCAAAGGAGCAAGCAGACCAGAAGAGATTAACTCTGCCTATTAGGCCTGTGCCACACTCACGTGCCTCCGGTACGTGTTTGGCAGTTTTTTCACGTACCGGAGACACGTACACACGTGGACCAATGTTTTCCTAATGTATTGGACACACGTAAGTATTTTTGAACGGAACGTGTGTCCGTTCCATACTTATGTGTGTTCGTGAGTTTCTTACGCTGACACGTCCGTTTTTCTCCGGCATCACGGGTGTCACATGGCCCGCACCCATACCACACGAATGTAGTGTGGATGTGGTCCCCTGTGACACGCGTCGGAGAAAAACGTGTCATTATTTTAAAATAAAAAAAAACAAATACTCACCTCCTTATTACCTGCAGAATCTTCCGCAGCAAACAGTTTCTGCCGTCCGGCGCTCATTATGAGCGTGTTATGGAGGTGGGCGTGCTGTCACGGGCGCTGATCTCCGCCCCTCCGCTCGGCCGGAAGCAGCATCAGCTGGGAGTGGGCGCGGCTGGAGCCGAAAATCAGAATCGTGGACAGCAGCGAGGACCACGTGAGTATGCAAATTACCGGTTCTCCGTGTGTTATCGCGGATAGCACACGGAGAACACATGTGGACCGCACGTACCGGAGACACGTACTTACCTCACGCAACACGCAAGGAAAATACATGTCTCGCGGCACGTGCGTGATTTTCATGTGAGTGTGGCACAGGCCTTAATCAGCACAAAGCAGGTCGATGCCCGAGTCTGCCTGTGTTGATCCCAGACACAAGAGAAACCATTGGGTGGAGTGTCAGAATCTGCAATGTGAACAGAGGCCAATGACGCCATTACAATTAGCAAAGTTTGTGCAAAACTTTGTGTGACAAATGTGCAAAGAAAGAAAAAGACTGTAAAATCCAAGTGACTCAATTTAAAAAAAAATTAAACCCAATTGTAAAATATTTTTTAGCCCCAAATATATGGAACAATAAATAAATAAATAAATAAATAAATAAAATGACCCCAAAGGTGGACAATCTCTTTATTATGCTTTATTGTGCTGTGATGTAGAAAGATGGAGGATTGTATGACTTCGGGGTCAGACTACACAGGTTTGTTTGTGGTCTGTTACCATGGAGACACATAGGTCAGGGTACTGTGGAGGTAAACAGTAGGGAATTATTAATGAAAACTATTTGGAAACTTGATTTTAGATTGAAGCAACGCAAAATATTGGTTGTAAAGGAATATATACTGTTAGGTCCAGAAATATTTGGACAGTGACACAAGTTTTGTTATTTTAGCTGTTTACAAAAACATGTTCAGAAATACAATTATATATATAATATGGGCTGAAAGTGCACACTCCCAGCTGCAATATGAGAGTTTTCACATCCAAATCGGAGAAAGGGTTTAGGAATCATAGCTCTGTAATGCATAGCCTCCTCTTTTTCAAGGGACCAAAAGTAATTGGACAAGGGACTCTAAGGGCTGCAATTAACTCTGAAGGCGTCTCCCTCGTTAACCTGTAATCAATGAAGTAGTTAAAAGGTCTGGGGTTGATTACAGGTGTGTGGTTTTGCATTTGGAAGCTGTTGCTGTGACCAGACAACATGCGGTCTAAGGAACTCTCAATTGAGGTGAAGCAGAACATCCTGAGGCTGAAAAAAAAGAAAAAATCCATCAGAGAGATAGCAAACATGCTTGGAGTAGCAAAATCAACAGTCGGGTACATTCTGAGAAAAAAGGAATTGACTGGTGAGCTTGGGAACTCAAAAAGGCCTGGGCGTCCACGGATGACAACAGTGGTGGATGATCGCCGCATACTTTCTTTGGTGAAGAAGAACCCGTTCACAACATCAACTGAAGTCCAGAACTCTCTCAGTGAAGTAGGTGTATCTGTCTCTAAGTCAACAGTAAAGAGAAGACTCTATGAAAGTAAATACAAAGGGTTCACATCTAGATGCAAACCATTCATCAATTTCAAAAATAGACAGGCCAGTGTTAAATTTGCTGAAAAACACCTCATGAAGCCAGCTCAGTTCTGGAAAAGTATTCTATGGACAGATGAGACAAAGATCAACCTGTTCCAGAATGAGGGGAAGAAAAAAGTTTGGAGAAGAAAGGGAACGGCACATGATCCAAGGCACACCACATCCTCTGTAAAACATGGTGGAGGCAACGTGATGGCATGGGCATGCATGGCTTTCAATGGCACTGGGTCACTTGTGTTTATTGATGACATAACAGCAGACAAGAGTAGCCGGATGAATTCTGAAGTGTACCGGGATATACTTTCAGCCCAGATTCAGCCAAATGCCGCAAAGTTGATCGGACGGCGCTTCATAGTACAGATGGACAATGACCCCAAGCATACAGCCAAAGCTACCCAGGAGTTCATGAGTGCAAAAAAGTGGAACATTCTGCAATGGCCAAGTCAATCACCAGATCTTAACCCAATTGAGCATGCATTTCACTTGCTCAAATCCAGACTTAAGACGGAAAGACCCACAAACAAGCAAGACCTGAAGGCTGCGGCTGTAAAGGCCTGGCAAAGCATTAAGAAGGAGGAAACCCAGCGTTTGGTGATGTCCATGGGTTCCAGACTTAAGGCAGTGATTGCCTCCAAAGGATTCGCAACAAAATATTGAAAATAAAAATATTTTGTTTGGGTTTGGTTTATTTGTCCAATTACTTTTGACCTCCTAAAATGTGGAGTGTTTGTAAAGAAATGTGTACAATTCCTACAATTTCTATCAGATATTTTTGTTCAAACCTTCAAATTAAACGTTACAATCTGCACTTGAATTCTGTTGTAGAGGTTTCATTTCAAATCCAATGTGGTGGCATGCAGAGCCCAACTCGCGAAAATTGTGTCACTGTCCAAATATTTCTGGACCTAACTGTAACCTTTAATGTAAAAAGGGTCTGTGTTTTTCGTATAAGATTATTTTCTTGCTTTAGGAGTTATTATTACATGTTTGTTTGTTTGTTTTAATACATGAAATTGACCTCCGTGTGTCTTTACTGACTCACATGGTGACACTTAATTAATACAAATATGAGCTGTCGACCTAATATAGCAGATTTATTTCTTCACTTAGTGCGCGGATTTCTGCAAACCTGCCCGTACCTCTAATGAATGAGGGAAAGCAATTACTTACATGAAATGGCCATTTCATAATAAGCTTAGCGCGTCAGTCAGTGTTATTTTCATGTTGGTCTCCCCTCCTATGTGCCAACATTATCTGCTTTATTCCTTACATTACGGCCACTCACTGCAATGGATTTAAAAGGACAGTCCCCAGGTGACCACCAATTTCTTACAGGACTTCTTCCGAGCCTGGTGTCTGTAGATCTTGGATACCGTAAGCAAGAGATGTCATTTTTATTGTAATGATGGGACACAAAAAATGGCTGAGTTTTCTCCATTATAAGAGGTTGTAAATTAATGGTGATCTACCATAATAGACAGAAAAGGGTTATGTAACGCCTGCCTGGATCAACAGACTCAGGTGGGATGTAATGGACAGACTAGAGGGAAGCCACTCACCAAGCAGGACCCCCAGAACCCTGAAACTCTTTAACCCCTATACAGGGATTTGTAATTACACAGGGCCCTGGAGATCACTACCTGTGGAAGGCTGCAGTCCGATGAGACTAGTCGCAAGGCAGGGTCAAACCAGGAATAGCAGAACAGGGACAGAATCGGCAGGCAAGGACGTAATCAGAAAACAAGCAGAGGTCAAATCCGGATCGGGCAGCGAGGTACAAAAACAGCAGGCAGAAGGGTAGTCAGAAAACACGCAGAAGTCAGCACACAGAAATCACAAAACAGAATAGGGTGGACCAGGAACCAGGAAATCAGAACTATCTCTGGCAGAGGTCAGCAGACAGGAGGGGAATAAGAAGGGTGTGGTGTCTTCCCATTTCTGTAGCTGAACGATGGCAACTTCAGCTGGAAGACACACGCCACCCACAGTCAGCCAGTGGTACTGCAGATCCCAAGATAACCCAGCCCAGTGGATGATCGGAGCCTGCACCCACCGGTGCCGCTGGCATCGACTCGTCTCCCTTCACCAGCACCATCCAAGGCAGGATTACGGCGTCGCGGAGCCAGATTTTCAATTGGATTGAGATCCGGACTATTTGCAGGCCATGTCATTGACCTTATGTGTCTTCTTTCAAGGAATGTTTTCACAGTTTTTGCTTTATGGAAGGATGCATTATCATCTTGATAAATGATTTCATCATCCTCAAACATCCTTTCAATTGATGGGATAAGAAAAGTGTCCAAAATGTCAACGTAAACGTTGGCATTTATTTAAGATGTAATGACAGACATCTCCCCAGTGCCTTTACCTGACATGCAGCCCCATATCATCAATGACTGTGGAAATGTACATGTTCTCTTCTAGCAGTCATCTTTTTATTGTTTAGCTGTTATGTATGTAAATCCCATTTCCTTTAGGCGGTTTCTTACCATTCGGTCACAGACATTGACTCCAGTTCCCATTTGTTCCTCATTTGTTTTGTTGTGCATTTCCTGTTTTGGAGACATATTGCTTTAAGTTTCCTGTCTTGATGCTTTGATGTCTTCCTTGGTCTACCAGTATGTTTGCCTTTAATAACCTTCCCATGTTGTTTGTATTTGGTCCAGATTTTAGATACAGCTGACTGTGAACAACCAACATCTTTTGCAACATTGTGGGAAGATTTTTCCTCTTTTAAGAGTTTGATAATCCTCTCCTTTGTTTCAATTAACATCTCTCGTGTTGGAGCCATGATTCACGTCAGTCCACTTGGTGCAACAGCTCTCCAAGATGTGATCACTCCTTTTTAGATGCAGACTAACAAGCAGATCTTATTTGATGCTGGTGTTAGTTTTGGGAATGAAAATTTACAGTATAATCCATAATTTTTTCCTCATAATTGAGTGATTCCATAATTTTTCCACTGTTTGGTCTTGAAAAGTAACCGTTACTGGCTAGCACATTATGTTTTCATGATTTTTTTTTTTAGTATTTCTTAAAGCCAGAAAGTTGCCATTTGAAATCTCTTTAGTTTGGTGCCATGTCTGTGATCAGCTTTTTTTAAACAAAAGTAAACAACTGAATGAACATCCTCAGAGCCAGGTGATTCCATAATTTTTGCCAGGGGTTGTATAAACAACATGTGGGTGTTCACAAAGGAGTAATAGGCATATGCTAGGTGTTATTTTCATGTTATATGATGCTATTAGGTGGGCTGTATATAGCAGTAATATAGTGGCACCATGTGGCATTATAGTGGTGTTATATGGAACTAAAATTGCCAGGAGTATGGCGCTGTTTTTTTGTTTTTCGGGGCCTAATTTTCTTTAAAACTAGGTATACAGAATATCCATATGTCTTCCATTAGACTCCACATTGTGACCTTTACCCTGACACTCTGGTTTATCTATAAATTTTGGCTTCACTTTAAGTGTTTTCTTTTTATTATTAGCCTACGAGTTCAGGATGAAACCTGTGGTGCTCTCACAGCTGAGTCACCCAAAGTTAACAAGATCCCATAAATAAGGATTAAACCCTTCGTTAGCTCATTGTGGCATTGACTCCAGCCCAATATCAACCACAATCGCTTCCACTTTCTGTTCATTAGTAAACATTGGTAATCTGCCAAATAAGGATGATTATGAGCCTGGGAATTATCTTATTATAGTTTCCTGGCCTTGTTTTTACTGAGGTCTCTTCTTATCTGTAGGTTATAGGGTTCTGTATATAAACTTCAATGCTTCATAACACTGGAGGTACAAGCATAAGCCTCCTACACACAATGGATAGGTGTCACACATAGGATAGTTCAGCCGACCGTTCAACTCCTCCATACACAGGAGCCCCCGTTATAACCAGCACATCTGTGTTGTCTACTGGACATCTCTGGCCATACCTTATCTCAGAGAATAATGCCAGATTCTTATCTCCCCCCCACCACTACCACCACCCAGCATCATCTATCGGGAAGATTCTGGAGACCCATGTAGACCATATGCCAGGGTGGTTTCCCCAGGATACAATGGACCATGGAGGAAGAACGAGATCAGACCATGCAGGGAACGTTTACTTAACTAAAGGTGTAGCAACACACAACACAAATTAAATATGACACACATGTGACCAGAAGTGACCAGGACCCGTGTGCTGCACAAGTAACATGGACCTGAGTTTTCCTAAGCGTTGACTCAGAAATTTACCTAACCTGGCTCTCTACCTAGTGCAGCAGCCAAATAACTAATCTATAAGAAACACTGTAGAATGGTGAGTGCACTAACTGGCCCATCGATGATGTAGCACAAAGGTTCACAAACTTATTTTATCATTATCCCACACTTTTTACCCCTGCCCAAGGAATCACCTCAAACAGGGAGGGTGAAGTAAGAGGTGAACAAAGTCCCGTTCACTGTGAGCACTTTGCTCATTAAAACAAGGTACTGTCCTCTTAGACTCTAGAGCTAACCAACTGCTCTTGGCGCCAAATTCTAACTTTGTGTACATGGTCTCACTAAGATCTGTGTGGCGGGGCCTGAGCTCAGGACTTACCAAATGTAACTGGGTCGTAATAAGGGTTGCAGTAGTACAGTCGACCATTAGCTGGATGAACAAAGAAGCAATGATGAGTCTGTCACTTAAAGCTACAGGTCAGTCCTTCCTGCGGAGGCTCACAGTATCAAGTGAAGACTTAGGCTGCGCTTCAGAGAGCGGAGGAGCTATTGTGAGTGAGAATACACCCCAACTTGGTCTTGTGGTCTAGCATCTATGGATAGTATCTATGACCCAGTTAGAGCTTATACCCAATAGTGACGAGTAGGGTGACACCGGCGAACCCCTGATAGAGATATTTAGTTTACAGGCCTTTATCTGTGTAAAGTGACTAAATCACTGTAGGTTAAGATACCACTGACTCCTTATTCTCTGCACCATTGTATCTCACACCTAATTTAAACATGGTGTACTGGCAGTATGAAACCTTGCTGTCGGAAGAGGCAAGTGATGCAGCGCAGGCACAGACTGCATTGGAGAAGACAACCAATGCGTGGTTGAAAATGGCATGGTGCTTGGAACCTAATATAGCAGACGGTGGTGCAGCTCCAAAAGAAAATCCCACCTGTCATGGGTAGCAACAGAGTGAAAGGGTGCGAAGATCAGTCCAGCCCTCACAAAGCTATACCTGCTGGAGGGAGTGCCACATCTTGAAATGCCAGCCCATGTTACAGAGAGTCTGTCCCCGAAGAACAAAGTGGAGGGAGAAGGTCTACCTACAGCAACATCATAGGAGAAACTGGCGGAGACCTAGAAGAAATGGGACGGCCAGTCGGAAGAGACCCCACCATGTCCAAGGCAGAGCTGTTCAACTCGCCACCGAGGGGTGGGTGGGACAGTGCCAATTTGTGGAGAGAAGCAGGAGAGAACAACAGAACTTGCCAAGAGAGGAGCAGGCTGAAGCAGATGTCAGTGGCTGATGGCTTTGATGTTGAAGGGGTAAGACTTGATGGTTTGGTGGAGATGGTCACCAGGTTCCCTGAGCCTGCATCCCAGTCGGAAGTTGAAGCTTACACCCCAGCTTGGTCCCTGGCTGGCAGACAGGCTGAACAACTGAAAGCTCTGCAAGCTCAGGTGTTGGTGGGGTTTCAATCTAGGCCGTGGCCCAGTACATGTAGTGAATCCACGAAAAAACGCCAAGATCCAGGGGAACCCCAGAGGTCCTGTATGCTCAACTAGTGTGGGAAAAGAAAGCATTGCCTTCACCTGCAGAGGAGATGGAGTACCTATGGCAGCTATGCCCTGAATCGGTGCGGGAAGCAGTATTTATTTTTATTTATTTATTTTACTCACTTATATAGCGCTACTAATTCCACTCGAAACTTCGAACAGAGTGTCCCTAGACAATACGGAACCCTAGCAGCCAGGACCTTGAACCATCAAGGTACCAGGTGAATTTTACTGCTGCATGACTCTAGTAGCAAGGCCCCTTAACCATCGAGCTACAGGGTTAACCTCAACTGACGTATGAACGTAGTCAAGTAACCGAGCGTTTTCATGTTAGATGTCCAGGAGTGCAAAGCTTTACTTTGGTGATAATGGGACCCCTAAGAAGGCTGGACGTGGGACTGGAGGAATGGAGTTTGACCATCACAGTGTGTACTGTAACGCTGAACTGGGTTCCACTAGAACTCACCAGGCTAGTCAGTTATGAATCAACCCAGAGGGAAGTTGACTGTGTCTGATAATGCTGAGTGAAGCTGAAACGTGCCAGCTATCCCCTGCATAAAGTTGTAATTGAAGGACTGTTGGAACTGTCTAGTAAGGAACTGTTGTTGAAAAAGAACTATTGGTCTCTCAAGTTGTCTTATGTTCGGGGCCAGCAGAGAACAGCCGCAGCACGCGGCCTGCACACTCACACAACACTCACACAACCCACACGACCAGCCAAAAGCAGGTATTTAATGGAGCGTGCCAGGGTGTCTGGTGTTAATCCCTTGCCCACAAGTACCACTTTCTCCATAGAGGGCTACCCTGAGCTGAGAACCCCCTCTATAATCTTTGCATTTACTAGTAGGGTATAGAAAAAGGGATTGTTGGGATGACATAACCTATGTTTAATATGCAAAATGCAGGACTAGCCGATCCCAAAATTGACAGAAATTAATAGGATGTGGTCACGCTCGGATTGTCCCACCGGAGAGCAGACAAATCCCTGGGTGGGCTCCTGCAAAGGAGTGCTAATACACTTGATTTAATATGTACGTGAAAAAAAGGAATAATCTAATCATTCATTATGCAAACTCTTTTGGTAAAGATCACATAGAAGTATAAGTAAATTTGTTCACTAGCTTGCATGTAGCTGAACAGTTACTGATGGGTCATTACCACTCCAGTCCAGTCCGGCGCTGGATGTGGTCCTTCAGCTGAGAAAATGCTACAGAGAACTAGACATAACAGTCACAGCTGTAGAGTTATCCTCATGTTATATGCATCGCTTAATATGGAATTAAAATAAATATATAATAGACACTTCTAAGAGGGTGTTCTCCGTGTAGACTTATGCACGTTTGCCTTTTATCCGCGCGTTCCTCTTGGCAGTCATCCAGAAGCACATATTAACTTAAAACAGGAGACCACAAACACCACAGAGCACTATATCTCACTATACTGCACAGTGCTGGGATATAAGACAAATATAGGAACAAGACAGACACCATTGGGAGTCTGGGAAAAAATATATATACTGCCAGGAAGGGCAGGTACTGAGCTCTCGATTCCTTGGTTAAAAAGATGGCACTGGTGGTGGCACTTGGATATTACTGAAGGTACCCATATATATACAGTTAAACCAGAAATATACATCCACTATCTAAAAACATCTGTATGTTTTTCTCAGTATCTGACATGAAGTCAGAATAAACCTTTCCCATTTTAGGTCAATTAGAAACTAAAATTATTTATATTTGCCAAATGCCAAAATAATGAGACAGAGAGAATGTTTTAAGACATTTTTATTACATTTTGCAAATTCAAACGTTTACATACACTAAGAGCACTATGCCTTTAAACAATATTGGCCAGCCCATATGATGATGTCATGTCTTTGGAATCTTCTGATAGGTTTATTTGCAACATCTGTGTTAATTAGAGACGCACCTGTGGATGTATTTTAATGCACACCTGAAACACACTGATTTTTTGTGTAGCATCATGGGAAAGTTAAAAGAAATCAGCTAAGATCTCAGGAAGAGAATTGTGGACTTGCACAAGTCTGGTTCAACCTTGGGTTCAATTTCCAGATTCCTGAAGGTGCCTTCTTCATCTGTACAAACAAGATGGGAATGCCCAGCCATCATACCACTCAGGAAGAAGATGGGTTCTGTGTACCAGAGATGAACGTGCTTTGATCAGACTTGTGTATAGCAACCCAAGAACAAAAGCAAAAGACCTTGTGAAGAAGCTGGCGGAAGCTGGTCAGATTGTGTCATTATCCACAGTAAAACAAGTACTGTATCAACATGGGCTGAAAAGCCACTGTGCCAGTGTGACGCCCTGGGCAAGCCAGGGGTCACAGGTCACAACACCACACACACCCCACATTCCCTGCAGGAACACCAAGGTCAAAACATAAATCCTTGTTGCCTTCTTCCAGGGGCTGATGTCCACACCAGGGGGTGGGCCAGGCGGTTGGCTCCGCCCACCGAGGAGTTCACAGCCCTGGAGGCGGGAAAACCAGGCAGTCAAGCTAGGGAAGTGAAGGAGTAAACAGTGAAGAGTAAGAGGAGAGTTGAAAGTGAGAGTAGTGACAGAGGAAGTGACAGCAAGAAGCCTGAAGTTAGTCCGGGTGTGTGCCCTGGACTGAGACAGCAAGGTTGGCAGACGGCGGTGACCGTCTGCAGGAGAGATTGCTCGGAGGTTGCCGAAAGGACCGTGGACGGGTGGTGACCCGGCGGTACCGGAGCAGTATACAAAGAACAGTCAGCACTAGGGCAGGGGCCTTTCGGATCCCGGCAAGGCTAGGAGTCGCCATAATTTGCGAAATCCGTCAGTGAAGGGGACCACTGGGTCTCCCAACAACCAAGTCCCGATTGAAGGCAACAGTCCGACCGTTAAGGGGAGACGCCGCCACCGCCAAGGCACCAGTTTCCCAGGGCCAGCGCCTGCGGGCAAAAGAGGGCTCCTCCGGCTCATATCCAGGTCGGGGAGCGGGTTACCGGTGGGAATCCATCGCGACTAAAGGACTATAGATAGGTGCAGGGAAGAGACCGTCACCACTAACTGCAGGGAACATCAGCACCGTAGCCGTCCGAGGGACCCGTCCAACCAGCCGTTTGTTTACCGAGAACTTTGTCATCGTCCTTTGGCTGAGTGAGTACCTCCGTGCCGTGCGGCACAGCGCTGCCCCTGCGCCCCTGCACCTCCACAGGCCCCACAACCCGCCTGTCCACCATCCCAACCCCATCACTGGGCCCCGGGACCACCAAACCCCCTACCCACGGAGGGGCAAATCAACAACTGGCTGCTCCATACCATCACTCCCAGGCTCCCCAGACAGAGCAGCGGGGGTGTCCACTCAATCACCACAACCGTGGGTGGCGTCACGGACAATAAACTATCCCAACAACCAAACCCCTTTCACTCACGGGCGAGGAGCGCCGCTCGAGTCCCCGGGATCCGGCCCATCGCTCGAGCCACCGAGCAGCAGCAGGCCGCAGCAGCCGCGGCAGCCGGACCCGAGCAGTGGGAGAGCGCAGCGTCCCCTCCTCCGCCCGCGACACCAGGAAGAAGCCATTACTCCAAAAGAAACATGAAAAATCCAGATTAATGTTTGCAAATGTACACAGGAACAAAGACCTTAATTTTTTTAGACATGTCCTGTGGTCTGACGAAAATAAAATTGAACTGTTTGGCCTAATGACCATTGTTACGTTTGGAGGAAAAAGGGAGAAGCTTTGAAGCCTAAGAACACTATCCCAACTGTGAGACACAGGGGTGGCAGCATCATGTTGTGGGGTTGTTTTGCTGCAGGAGGGACTGGTACATTTCACAAAATAGACGGCATCATGAGGAAAGAAGATTATCTGGCAATACTGAAGCAACATCTGAAGACATCAGCCAGGAACGTAAAGCTTGGGTGGAAATGGGTCTTCCAAATGGACAATGACCCGAAGCATACTGCCAAACTGGTTACAAAGTGGCTTAAGGATAACAAAGTCAATGTTTTGGAGTGGCCATCACAAAGCCAGGATCTTGTTGAAAATTTATGGGCAAAGCTGAAAAGGCCGGTGCGAGCAAGACGACCTACAAACATGGCTCAGTTACACCAGTTCTGTCAGGAGGAATGGGCCCAAATTCCTGCCAACTATTGTGAGAAGCTTGTGGAAGGAGATCCAAAACATTTCACCCAAGTCATACAGTGTAAGGGCAACGGTACCACATACTTGTAACGCCTGCCTGGATCCATAGACTCAGATGGGCTGTAACGGGGAGGCTAGAGGGAAGCCACTCACCAAGTAGGACCCCCAGAACCCTGAAACCCTTTAACCCCTATACAGGGATTTGGAATTACACAGGGAACTGGAGATCACTACCTGTGGAAAGCTGCAGTCCGATGAGAGTAGTCGTCAGGCAGGGTCAAACCAGGAATAGCGGAACAGGGACAGAATCGGCAGGCAGTGACGTAGTCAGCAAACGTAGCAGAGGTCAGATCCGGGTCGGGCAGCGAGGTACAAAAACAGTAGGCAGAAGGGTAGTCAAAAACACGCAGAAGTCAACACACAGGAATCACCAACAGAATAGGATGTAACAGGAGCCAGGAAAATCAGAACTATATCTGGCAGTAATCATGTGACAGGAGGGGAAATAAGAAGGGTGTGGTGTCTTCCCATTGGCTGTAGCTGAACGCTGGCAACTTCAGCTGGAAGACACATGCCACCCACAGTCAGCCAGCGGTACTGCAGATCCCAAGCTAACCCAGCCCAGTGGATGATCGGAGCCTGCGCCCACCGGTGCTGCTGGCATCGACTTCTCTCCCATCACCAGCACCATCTACGGCAGGAACACGGCGTCGCCTGGCGATCGGAGCAGAAGTCGCTGGAGCAGACTCCGGCGGTGACGTAACAATACTAATGAAATGTATGTAAACTTTTGACTTTGCAGAGAGTAATAAAAATGCTTTAAAACATTCTCCCATTATTCTGGCATTGGGCAAATATAAATAATTTTGGTTCTTAACTGACTTAAAACGGGAAAGGTTTATTCTGATTTCCTGTCAGATAGTGAGGAAAAATCTGCAGATGTGTTTTATAGAGAGCGGAGGGAAAAACCTGCAGATGTGTCTATATAGAGAGCGGAGGGAAAAACCTGCAGATGTGTCTTTATAGAGAGCGGAGGGAAACTTCTGGTTTCAACTGTATCAACTTGTATAGTCTGATCCCACAGTGATACTGTCTTCCATCGATCCATTAACTGTAGCTAATCGACCTCAGAACAGGACGCCGGACCTCCCATTTGTTTTGCTGCCCAGGAGACATGGGACACTGTGACTTCCGGGAGCCAGACAATGCAGGGACCTACCTCGCCTGGTGTAAGCCAGTGGTGGGAATGAGTGCACCCTGCCTTACAGGTGAGCAGGGAGTGGCTCCCTGGACATTACTGGGAGGAATGGAGCATGAGTTTAATCTGTAGCATTGAGCTGCCTATTTTAACCCTGCTCCTTGTTAACTTGCAAGCTTCTCGTTGCTCCTCAGCATTTTCTAACGGTTACTTCTAGCTCTTCATCCCTGGCCATAGTCTCTAGCTTTCCCCTTGTTATACTTATTTAGCCGGATGGTTACAGAACTGCTCCACTGCCCATCACTAAGCCCACAAATTCGCTTGGAGGATCTATTTTTGGACAACCTAGTCACCTAGCTACATACCTCGCTGTGCTTGATCAGTTTCTTAAGTTTGCCACTATCTCTTATCAGTGTGTGCCAGCCAAAAGCGGGGTGATGTTGGCTTGGATAGTTGTCAAAAGATGCCCCGAAGTCACGAAGATTCTAATCCCCGACAGGCCAGTGACAGGGTGAGACTCTGTCGCTTGTACCATCTTGTGTTCTTCCTGGGAATGTACTATACGTTGTTAACTGTTGATGACCTAATAAAATCTTACCGGAGTGTGGTACCTTCACCCTGTTCTGTCTGTGTAGCGTTTTGCCCTTTGGGAGTACAGGTGTTATGTGGGATGTGCCCTGGTTCATTACGGTCTTTCTAAAACAGCCAGGTTAATGGATGAGAGCACCCACTGTCCCTCGTGTTTCCACAACTGGTGGCAGAGGTGGGATACTACTCAGCCCAGCTCATCAGGGGGAGCTGCAGGGGACTAATGTTCATAAACATCAGGGCTCTACAATAAAATGGCATATAGGCATACCCAGCAGACCATAGGTGAGGCATACAGCCAACCCCACCATATACTGCCAACCCCACCAGCTCAGCCTTGGGAAAAAGACTGGAGTTGATAGTGGATAATGGAACAAAAAGTACAGGAGCTGTGTCAGCTTTTACAGACCGAATACTGGCCCACCTACATCCCTTCAGATTTGATTCGGGAATTGGTCCATTGGGATGCCCAGAACGTCTAGGAGGATGATCAAAACCCCACCAAGATTGACCCAGAGGAAATAAACTGCTTGCCAGATTAAGGATCCAAAGGGAGTCTGAAATCAAGAACCCAGTCCCAATCAACCCAAATCCTGCAGTTGTTGGCCACATTGGTGCCCGCAGCCTCAAGCCAGGAGAGGGCTTGCGTTATGGAATCAGTTTTGTGAGTTTCTGTTTCCCTATCGCCAGCGCCGGCCCCTACCTCCATGATGGTTCACCACCAAGGAAATCTTCTCCACTACGGGGACATTCTAGTATTTAATAAGTCCAGCATCAACATTGATGAATGCCTGCAAAGCTTTGAGACACTGATGCTGATGCACTAGGTGCCTACAGCTGATTGAGTCATATACCTGTTGACTAGTTTGACTAGTTTGACTCAGGATACTGTTTGATCACTTGGGCCTCAAGACTGCGTGGACTATGGGACTATTAAGGATACCCAGCTGGCCCTTTTTACCATCACATCCAAGAAATAGTGCACCAATTTCCAGATTTTTTTTTAGCCAGGAGGTCTCTTACGTAGAATTTAGCAGTCAACTTTGATAGCACTGCAACCGCTGGCACGATGGTTGGGCTATTCACTCCGCTGCTATCTTCCGAGACATGATCATGGCCGAGCAAACTATGGAGGGGATTGCCCCAGTAATACAGGAGTGGTTAGCAGACTGGAAGCCCAACATCCCAGAGCAAGCAACCCGATTGGCGGACAAGTTTACAGCTAATCAACCTTGATGGAAACCAGATATGCTCACCTATCCCAGGAGATCCTTCAACCAGGGATTCAAGCGGCAGCCACTGGAGTGACATAAAAAGGGCTTTGCTCCTGTCATTCTACAGGACTTCACCCTGAAGTCCATGGATCCAGCTGGACGGTTAGAGAACTGCTCCACTGCCCAACATTAAGCCAACATACTTGCTTGTAGAATCCAGGTTGGAACAACCTGGTCACCTGGTTACAAACCTCCCTGTGCTTGGTCAGTTTCTTAAGCTTGACACTATCTCCTCTCAGTGAGTGCCCACCAAAAGTGGGGTGTTGCTGACTTGGATAGTTGGCCCTGGATGGCCTGAAATCACAAAGATTCTAATTCCTATCAGGCTAGTGTAAAGTTGAGATTCTGGCTCTTGTACTATCTTGTGCTCTTTCTGGGAATATACTATATCCTGTTGACTGTTCGTGACCCAATAAAGTCTTACCGGAGTGTGGTACCTTCACCCTGTGTAATCTGTGTAGAGTTCTACCCATGTGGGAAGGAGTACAGGTGTTCAGTGAGATGTGTCCTGGTCTCTGTAGTCTTTCTAAAGACAGCCAGGCAAGTGGACAAGAGCACCCACTGATCCTTGTGTCTCCACTATGAGTGAATCTTCTGAACATCAAATTTCAATTAAATGTTCCAGAAGAAGAACTGAAGAACTTGATCGGCCGCACAAATCCTGGAACTTAGTGTTGCGGGCGGAGGAGGGGACGCCGCGCTCTCCCTACTGCTCGGGTCCGGCTGGCACTGCGGCCTGCTGCCGCTGCTCGGTGGCTCGAGCGATGGGCCGGATCCCGGGGCTCGAGCGGCGCTCCTCGCCCGTGAGTGAAAAGGGGATTGGGTGTTGGGATAGTTTATTGTCCGTGACGCCACCCACGGTTGTGGTGATTTGTTGACACCACCGCTGCTCTGTATGGGAATCCCGGGAGTGGTGGTATGGAGCAGCCAGATGTTAATCCTCCCTTCCGTGGGTAGGGGGTTGGTTGTCCCGGGGCCCAATGATGAGGTGGGTGATGCAGGGTTAGGTGGGATGCAGGGACGCGGGGGCAGCTCCGTGCCTTGCGGCACTGTGGTACTCACTCAGCCTGAGACGATGACACAGTTCTCGGTAAAACACACGGCTGGAAAGACGGTTCCCATGGACGGCTGCACTTGCTTTCCCCAGTAGGTGACGGTGACGGTCCCTTTTTCCTGCACCTACAGTGATGATGGTTGCGATGGGTTCCCACCGGTAACCCGCTCCCCGGCTTGGATATGGGCCGGAGGAGCCCTACTTTGCCCGCAGGCGCTGGCCCTGAGAAACTTGTGCCCTGGCGGTGGCGGTGTCTCTCTGTTACGGTTGGACTGTTGCCTTCAATCGGGACTTGGTTGTTAGGAGACAGACGTCCCCTTCACTGACGGATTTGGCAAATTATGGTGACTCCTAGCCTTGCCAGGATCTGAAAGGCCCCTGCCCTGGTGCTGACTGTTCTTCGTATACTGCTCCGGTACCGCCGGATCACCACCCGTCTGCGGTCCTTCCAGCAACCTCCGAGCAGTCCCCCTGCAGACTATCACCGCCGTCTGCTGACCTTGCTGTCACTATCCGGGGCACGCACCCGGACTAACTTCAGGCTTTACTACTCTCACTTTTTCTGTCACTTCAGCTTTTCTCCTTAGCTCCACTACTCCTTCCTTCTACTTCACTCCCTTTTCTTAACTGCCTGGTTTTCCCACCTCCAGGGCTGTGAACTCCTCGGTGGGCGGAGCCAACTGCCTGGCCCACCCCCTGGTGTGAACATCAGCCCCTGGAGGAAGGCAACAAGGATTTTGGTAGCCTAGGTGTTCCTAACTGGGGTGTAGGGTGTGGTGGTGTTGTGACCTGTGACCCCTGGCTTGCCCAGGGCGTCACATTTAGCACTACCCAACATGAATTAGAAAAGAGATTTTGAGCCTCTCCCCAACTTCAGTATATGATCTCACAAATGCTCTTCTGGATGATTGGGCAAAATTCTGATAGACAATTCCAAAATCACCTCCAAAATCTTATAAAAAATAATTTAGAGAAGAATGGGACCTATTACAGCTGAAAAGGGACCAACTAATTTTAATGTGTATCGATATAGAATGGGAGATCATAAAACCTCCCTTGTAGGTGTCCTATACGTTTGCCCACATAGTGAATGTTTATGCTTCGACAGGTACACAACAGATCTAATAAAATAGCCCATGTATAATGTGTGAGCCAATGCATTATATGGCTGAAATGCCTTAGGTCTAAATATGCCCAGACATGGTACCAGGAGTGAAGTATGAAGAGCGAAAAGTGGAGGAGTGAAGCCTGCTTTACATGGTACGATCTATCGTGCAATTTCACGATTGATCGTACCCGCCCCCATCGTTTGTGCGCTACGGGCAATTAGTTGCTCGTGGCGACAAACTCGTTTAACCCCCGTCACACGTACTTAGCTTCTGGACGACCTTGCTGTGGGCGACGAACGTCCATTTCCTGAAGTGGGAAGGACGTTTGGCGTCACAGCGACGTCACACGGCAGCCGGCCAATAGAAGCGGAGGGGCGGAGATGAGCGGGACGTAAACATCCCGCCTACCTCCTTCCTTCCGCATAGCCGGCGGGTGCCGCGGGACGGAGGTAAGCTGCTGTTCATCGTTCCCGTGGTGTCATATGGAGCGGCGTGTGCTACCCTGGGAATGATGAGCAACCGGCGCCATTTTAATTAAACGACATTATGAAACTGAGCGACGAGTACACGACTCACGATTTGTGAGCGATACTGAGTCGCTCGGAGGTGTCACACAGCCCGACGTCGCAAGCGATGCCGGATGTGCGTCACAAAAAACGCGACCCCGACGATCTATCGCACGATAAATCGTCTCGTGTAAAGCACCCTTAAGAGTTAGCACACCAAGCTTGCTGTCTGAAATTCTAAGTCATGAGGAGTGTAAAGTTAGCATTAGCATGCATGCCCATTCGCCCTGGGTGTTCACAAAACAGCTTTGAAGTTCCCATGTTTTTGCCTACAGGGTGAAGACACATACAGACTAGCAGCCCTGCAGGAAGCATGAAAGAAGAAAGGCCCAACAGAAAATATCTGCATCCTGCATCATGGAAAACTGACAAGTAAGGAGTAACACTTGCCAATTGGTGTGTCACTCATGGGAACTAGATAGGCCTATGGGGATCGTATAAGAAGATTCATCCTATGCTACAGTCAGTGTAGTTAATTTGAGGTTTAAGATATAAGCCCACCTGAATGAGAAGGCCACCAACCACCACTGCACTTGAGATTGCCAGTATTATCCCTGTGAGTGAACCATGACAATTTGTTGCACTATGTATTAGCACAGCACAGGTATCGAAGCGCAAGTGCCTTAGTGTGAAAAGGTTTGCGGTGAAATTGTTGCAAGATTTCACCAGATGTCAGACAATAGCTACTGCAGGGCACTGCTGCCAGAATTGACCATAGTGACTATGACCATGTGTGAGCGTGAACTCGGCTGCATGGTGAGAGATGCAAAGATTGTGCCATAAAATGCCTGCCAGTATGTTGTGCTTATGATTTTAGGATAGCGAGGGACAGGGGCTCCTATACTGTCCTTCACGCTAGGGGACCCTAGGCTATCACTAACTTCCGGATTATCCCTGCTGCTGGAGATGCCGGAGTCCCGTGCCCTACTGTTCTTCTGACCAGAGCTAATCTGTTTCCCCACTGTCAGGAAAGGAAGGGGGGGGATAAGATGGTAACACACATAAAAACAAACAGGGGAAAAACAAAACTCAGACTGTAAACTCCCAGAAACAAATAGCAAGAGACTAAAGAGAAAAGCAAGAGAAGGAAGACAGCAACAAAAGGACAACCAGGATTAACACCACAATCGAGCACAGCACTAAAGTACAACAGCCGCCAGTAAGTCTGGATCACGACACCTCACCAGACCAGAATAGAAGAATTATAGCTGGCATTAAAGGAAGGGTTCAGCCAGAAAGTAAAGTAGGGGAGCGAATGTGACTGGCTACGCCACAGCATGTGATCAAAGGAGACTAACAAGCAGCCCAGCAGAGATTAAAGGGCGCTTTACACGCTACAATATATCTTACGATGTGTCGGCGGGGTCACATCGTAAGTGACGCACATCCGGCATCGTAAGTTATATTGTAACGTGTGACAGCTACGTGCGATTGCACGTTAAAACGTTCATCGCACGCACATCATTCAATTCCTAAAAATTGAACGTGAGGTTGTTCAATGTTCCCGAGGTAGCACACATCGCAGTGTGTGACACCCCGGGAACGATGAACAGATCTTACCTGCGTCCCACGGCTCCCGCCGGCAATGCGGAAGGAAGGAGGGGGGCGGGATATTTATTTCCCGCTCATCTCCGCCCCTCCGCTTCTATTGGCCGGCTGCCGCGTGACGTCGATGTGACGCCGAACGTCCCTCCCACTCCAGGAAGTGGACGTTCGCCGCCAACATCGAGGTCGTATGGAAGGGTAAGTACGTGTGACGGCAAATAATCATTTGTGCAACACGTTCAACAAATTGAACGTGCCACACATACGATGGGGGCGGTTACGATCGCCTACGATATTGTATGCTTAATCATAACGTTTAAAGCAGGCTTAACTCTTGCAAGCCTGCCTATGAACTACCAATCTGTGGGTCGAAGCCTGAGTTTGCCTGCGCTGATTACAGACCTCAGAGAAGTTGGCAGGTAGATTGCCAGAAACAGCAGTCTCCACAGATCCTGACGCCGCCATGACAGTCAGCGATGTTTGTAAACACCTTCTTGTGACAGCTTAGCAGTACACTCTATACACTACATACATTGGGCACAATGATAGCACTGTATACAGTGAGCTCCCCCTAGTGGTGACTGCAGCTTATTTTTAAATAAGTGAGAATTAAATTGATCAGAAAAACAGAGAACTATTAATAAGTATATTAGGAAGTTGGTGTTACGTCTCACCCCTCCAGTGACACCCCTGTACGTAATACTGTAATTATTTTATGCATGGTCAATTTTCCGGAGAATGATATTTCTGCAGGTCTGCAGGAGCAATGTGCTGCAGAGATGAAGTCACTTCTCAGTACTATCTGACAGGTGAGGGATTATGGGAGAGGTTAATGCTGAATAATTTCTCCAGTGTGGCAACCTGTTATATCGTGCCCCCTCCACACTGCTGCCGGGCATTGCCTTCATCTCTCCCCTCTCAGCCTCCCGGGAGGATAATGTACAATATTCATCTGTCTATTGAACTGTTTGTTTCTGAGTAATAAATCTTTTATGTCTACGTGTAACATCCGGCTTTCTGCAAACTCTGCGCTCTCCCGATCCCACTATACTCTCCATATATATAATGCATGTGGATCGGCCTATACATAGACACATACGCTATTACTTACAGTTAGGACATTTTTTCTAGTGTAACATGACGCACGATTCATGCAGCATGACAACATGAAACACATGATGACACTGTGATATTACTACTTACACAGTAATGCCTTGTCTAGACCTTACAGGTTTAAATCTCCTGGATGCAGTAATCACACCCTAGGGGGATGTTCACACACTGCATTTTTTATAGCGGGTTTTTTTCTCTCCTTGCGCCAAAAATGAGTGCTGGTAGGGAAAACAATAACTGCGTTTTTGTCACTTTTTCCCCCCCAACATTCTATTTCAATGGTAAAAGGCACTGCAAAAACGCTGTGTCACACGGTGTTTGGTTCTAAACTCACTGAGTGTCATGGCGGCATCAGACGCTATTCAGTCTACAGATTCTGACATTGCTCATTATGCTTTCTCTGGTGTTTCTGAGTTACCCCGGCAGGCTCGGGCGTTGACCACCTGTGTGCTCATTAATGGTCAGGCTAGCAAGCGTTAACCTCTGCTAGCCTGCTGGTTATCTCTGGGATCACATGTTGTTGGAAACCTACCACATTTACTCCCCACCTTTTTAAGATGGTAGAATCTGTCTTCCCTCACCGACTATAGTTTATTGCTGTGTTGGTCTGTGTGCTGTAGTGTCCCAGTCCTGCTGATGATTATATTGCGTGCTGCTTGGAGTTGAGGTGGAATTCTCTCATTGTCTTTGTCGTTTTCTCCCTGCTCTTATGTTTCTCCTTACCTCTTATTGTGTTATACCTTTGTGTGAGCATGCTGTGAGATTTAGTTTCCCCTGTTTGTCTATCTTTGCTGATTTTATCAAACTTCTGTCTCGGTCCCCAGGGGTACGCGGGGAAGAGGTATAAAACTGGTGTTCGGACTAACAATAGTTAATTTTTGCTAGCCAAGCTGGTTACCTTTTGTATCACATGTTGCGGGACACCTATCACAGGTACTCCCCACCTTTTTAAGATGGAGGAATTTGTCTTCCCATGCCGACTTTAGCTTTTCCCTAAACCAGTCATTTTGCTGTTTTGTTCCAGTAGTTCCAGGTGATTTACTGTGTGTTTCTTGGGGTGCTGTGGGATACTCCTGTTGTCTGGATATTTCCTTCCTTCTTTTAGTTTTCCTCCTTATGACTTGATGTCTGATAACACTGTGTGAGCATGCTGTGTGATAGAGTTTTGGTTTCTCTTTTTTGTCTATCACTGTTGATGTTAACACCCTCCTGTTCACCCCCCTTCCCCCGGGGTAGGTAGGTAGGGGGTATAAGATCAGGGTTGGTCAGGAGCAGGGTCAGGCTGGCGGCTCAGACATCCTTACCATCAGAGGTAACTCTGAGATAAGGGATAGCTAGAGACCCCCTAGTCTGATAACACTGTGTGAGCATGCTGTGTGATAGAGTTTTGATTTCTCCTTTTTGTCTATCACTGTTGATGTTAACACCCTCCTGTCCGGCCCCCCCGGGGTAGGTAGGTAGGGGGTATAATATCAGGGTTGGTGAGGAGGAGGATCAGGCTGGCGGCTCAGACATCCTTACCATCAGAGATAACTCTGAGATAAGGGATAGCTAGAGACCCCCTAGTCTGAGGGCCAGTCTAGGAGCCTCAGTCCCCACTCTCCCCCGGGGCTATGGGACTGAATGATAAACCTGAATCCAGTCATTAACACTGCGGCAAAATGCTTTTCTCCAAATAGTGTATACTTCATTCACTTCTCCTTAGCCTACCCTATGTACATTTTTATATTTTCACATTTTTACTGACATTTTACCACAGTAATTACATCCATGAAGCTTTTTAATAACGATGTCACACTTTCGCCAACAGATCATGCTTAGTTTTCATTTGCAACGTATTCTCCATGTTTTGTCCCTTAAGGCATAATCCCCCTTTTTATATCTTCGCACCACAAACTTCATTACATTTTGCAATTACTGGAAGTCTTTTTTTTCTCTCCAAATTCTGTGTTTTATACAAAATTACAGTTCCACAGAATCTTTGTAAGCAAAAAATATATTTCTTATGTTCCCATACAGCGCCAAGATCAGTCCATCCGCACGGAACCAAATAATGCAGGAAGAAGAACCGGCGGGAAGGACTGTGGCAGAGACGTACATGATTACCATTGAAGTGGTTGGCTCCTCATTCCTCTCTAAGGCCTTATTATACCACTGACGCCATCGTAACATAGATACAGATCTGACATTTTGGTGCCGAGGTTGCACTGAAGAAAAAAGTGGAAAAATATCAATGGCAGTAATTGGGAGCACATGTGATATTGGATCTGAACGAGGTTGAGGAAGTTGTCCGCTCTTAGTTTGTTCCATGCTCCATTGCTTTATTAAATATCTCAATAAGTGACGACATATTCCTGGGATAAGACATTGTATAGCAGTGACCTCCTGAAGACTGCGTGCAATGGCTGGAGAGTTTATTGGATTCTATGTATTTATTAATGTGATAAGAGTTTGATAAAATTGCACTGTTAGTGCTATAGGAAGCATTGAGTTTACAGTGCCCCCGATACTGTAAGATTGACATTGGTTTAAAGGGGGTTTTCCGGTGAAAACAAGCTATGGCCTATCCAGCAGGCAGGCAAAAGAGTTACTGATCGGCCGACGTCTGACCAGTGGGACCCGCACTTATCGGCAGAGCAAAGAATTTTTATGCCCAACTGGAAACTTTCATCCCCATTACATGCCCGACTGTTGCTCCATTCATTTCCTATCGGGCGCTGCCAGAAAAAAACAAGTGCAGCGCTCCGCATCTCCATAGAGAATGGATGTAGTGGCGGTTCAGCATGCGCACTGCTGCTTTTGTAGCGACCCTGAGCAAATCAGGACACTACAGGGAACTGCATCCTCTTGGGGATGCAGGACCTACCCCCTGGGACCTGGAGTACCAGTGCCGATACCACCAAAGCACAACCAAAATCCTAGTTCTCCACTCCACACCGGGCATAGAGGGTTAACCATGTAAGGGGATTGTCGCCATGGAAAGGAACGAGTTCCTGGGATTAGCCAGCCTAGTGGGAGAGGTCAGCAGTCAGTAGAGAGTCGAGAGAAGTGTGGCACACAGGAGAGGTGTGCGGACATGCCTGGGCTGGGTCTGTGCAACGGTGACCCCGGGGACACGGGAGAGAGGTCGCCAGGTCGGGTACCGGAGATACCGCTGGGACCGGAGCACGCATGTTACACAGGGCCCTAGATCAGATGCCAGTTCTACACGGCTTGATAAATACCTGCCCGGTGAGGACACCAAGTGAGTAGAGACTGTTAAAGACAAGCCTGGTATGGTCTCCGTTATTACCCCTCTTCATCTCCCAGGCACGGCCCTACCTGTGGAGGGCCTAACACCATTGCTGTAATCACCACCAGCTCTGGGAGTACCCACATTTAGCAGTGGCGGTTCTCCATCCTTAACCGCAACCCGCATGACATTAACTCTTATCACCCCTGTAAATACCCCCTTTTACAAAAGAAGCCCCAGGGCACGGGACCGTGCAACGGCCACCAGAGTGACATTCCCATTTGTTGCCGCCTGGGACCGAGTATCCCCTTCCCTGGGCGCGACAGTTTAATCTAATGAGAATAAAAGTTCCCCGTTCTTTCCAATTGGTGCTAGTACCAGGGTTCAGACCCTCACTGATCACTTGTCTTTCAGGCACTAATGTGATTCACGTTTTACACCATCACTTAAAGTCTCGCGGGCGGAGGAGGGGACGCCGCGCTCTCCCACTGCTCGGGTCCGGCTGCCGCTGCTGCTGCGGCCTGCTGCTGCTGCTCGGTAGCTCGAGCGATGGGCCGGATCCCGGGGACTCGAGCGGCGCTCCTCGCCCGTGAGTGAAAGGGGATTGGTTTTTGGGATAGTTTATTGTCCGTGACGCCACCCACGGTTGTGGTGACTATGTGGACACCACCGCTGCTCTTTATGGGAATCCCGGGAGCGGTGACAGGGAGCAGCAAAGTTGTTGGTTCTCCCCTCCGTGGGTAGGGGGTAGTTGTCCCGGGGCCCAGTGATGAGGTGGGTGATGAGGGATGGTGGGGCCGGTGCAGGGCTGGACGGGGTGCCTTGCGGCACTGTGGTACTCACAAAAGGACCTGCTGTGCACATGTTCAGTTCTTTATAACTTCTTTTAACCTCTTCAGGCTTAAAAAAAAAGGTGAAGCAGCTAAAAGAAGTGACCAGTCCATTCTTTAAGTGGCCTCCGCTATGTTACATATGTAATTAAATAAAAACAAAAACGCCGGTGGCAAAGATGCCGCAAAATGCATCAAAAGACTTCAGAAAAGATGCCTTAGCGAAAACATCTCCATTTCCCTGAAGGGTCTTAAGCCTCAAAAATGATGCAGGTACACAGGCGACTAAAGAATGTCATGTGTATATACCCTAACGCATGGGTTCCCAACCCGTCACTCACGAGCCACATATGGCTCGCCTGCTCCTGACATGTGGCTCACCATCGGTCCTTGGAAATGTAGCTGTACACGGCCGCGGGCCATCTGTTTCTCAGGGCCATGGTTATTGGTGGGGAGACTGGGCATCTGATCCAGGTCCCCCACACTCTGGGGGCCCCCAGCCTTTGAATCATAAACTTCAGCGATCGTACAAGTACTGTACTATCACTGAAGCTTCTGCAGTTGCAGAATGACCTTTGCTGACATCACAGTTTTGTGACTCACCAAAGGTCCTAACGCTACACAGTGGGAGTGCCCAGACCTGCACACATGCGGTGTCAAGGACCTGGAGACCCGCCTCTATTCAAATGTATGTTTGTCTTTTACCAGGATGGAGGGGTTACATACCAGGATGGAGGGCTATATATCAGGATGAGGACATG
Source organism: Anomaloglossus baeobatrachus (assembly GCF_048569485.1). Classification (NCBI taxonomy): domain Eukaryota; kingdom Metazoa; phylum Chordata; class Amphibia; order Anura; family Aromobatidae; genus Anomaloglossus; species Anomaloglossus baeobatrachus. Next base: position 639,165,419 of record NC_134356.1, on the reverse strand, counting down.
CTTGGGCCATATATACCAGGATAGAGCCATATATACCAGGATGGGGCCATGATGGGGCCATATATACCAAAATGGGGCAATATATTGTAAGGGGTGGGCAGACCCCTTACAAGGAGGTGGTTTACCCTGAAAGTTGTTAATACCGATGTGATTTAATAAAAATGTTTTACTGTTTTTAGTGGGTTCCCCTAGTGGCCGGGTGGGACGGCTGTCCCCATAGGAACAGGGTAGAGGAAAGGAGGAGCCGGCAGAAGAAAGGGGAGGGAGGAAAAGGGTTGTTAAGAAAAAGCTAGAACCAGAGGTAGTCGAGTCCGGGACGGGAGAGAAGAAGCAGAAGGGGCAGAGTGTGGGAGCTGGGTGAACAGGAAAGCGAGAGAAAAGAAGAGAAGAAGTGTCCTCAAGTGTGAAGCAGTATTGGTGTGGGTCCAGTCTGTGTTAGCCGGAGTGGGAGCCAGGTGAAGTGGAGTAGCCGGGCACATCCCCATTAGAGGAGACGTCCAGAACAGGTTTTCCCCTAGCAAAAGTGTGAAGTCATCTGATGTGTTTTGCCTCTGTGATGAAGAAGTGTTCAATAAACATGCCTGCTGGTTCAATCGACCTACGCCTGCAAAGTGTTTGTACTTCTGACGGCGTTATCTGCACCACCACACTCTGCCCCACCAAGTCATCTCCTGTCCCAAAATGGACGGCGGAGCCAGGGGTAAGCCTGCTAGAAAAAGGGGCCACGACTACAATCCCCGAGGCACCCCTGGCACCCCGTTACATGTGGCGTAGTCGGCAGGATCCGGATTATATGCAAGGGGTCCCGATCCAAGAAGATGGAGACCAAGTGGTGCCTAGGGCACAGGATCCGGATTATTGGCGAAGGGTCCCGATCCCATGGTGGGAAGAACAAGTGGTGCCCATGGCGTTGGACCGGGCACAAGATGGCGGCAAGATGGCCGCCGTCTTCATGGACACAGTGAGCGCGCGAAGAATTGGCGCCAAAAGAAGAGCCTGGGGCTGGCCGGTGAAGAAAAAGAAGTGCGGAGTGCGCCGCTCAAAGAGGGGAGGTGCTGGCCCCAGGATGCTGAGGAAGATATGTGAAGTGGGCGGCGTTACAGGAAAAAAGAAGAGCCGCCTTGGCCGGGTTGATGTGATGTGTGAGACTGGGGGTGGAGTATACCCAAGAGCGGGAAAAGAAGGCCCGCCTCCACCTTCTCCAGCATCTCCACTGTCCCCGGCGCCATTGCAAGAAACGCCTACGCAGAGACTGACTCCGAGCAAAATGGAGACTCCGCGAAAACAGCATGCTGCAGTGGGCGCGCTGGTAGCAACCAGCCTGGGCAGAGGATGCCCAAAGCAGACTGCGGACGCGGAAGGACTTGCCCTTGCTTTACCGGCTGTGCCCAAAGGACCGGAGCGGCCTACAAAAGTTACCTGGGTCACTACCTGGGATGCCGCGACCGGTGAGACCTCGACTGAAGTCCGGGCCACCTACAAGGCACAGCTACATCCGGGAAACAAAGTCCTGGGAACTCCAACCCACACAACAGTTCCGGCCCCAGAAGAGCGACATGCCCGGGAGCTAGAAGAAGACGAGTGGGGATTCTTTTGGGAGCCGGTGAAGCCAACGCCCTTGACGCAGCGAAAGTCCCCATCGCCTGAACCCGATCCGGTGCAGGAGAGATTACTGGCTGAGACCGTAGCCCGCAAAATGATGGCTGGTCCCCTCAGCGATGAGTTTGAACGGCAGTGCACCGTCGGAACCGTAGTTAAATTTAACCAGAAGGAGGGCTATGGATTCATTGAGGATGAAGAGACCGGTGACCATTTCTTCTACAACCGGGTAAACCTGGACACTGAGGGCTTACCACAACGCCTTCATACCTTGTACCCGGGAGAAAAAGTGAGGTTCCGGAGAGAAGTGGGATGCCGGGGCCTGTTTGCTGTGGGAGTGACCCGGATGCCCACTACACAAGAGGCCGCACAATGGCAGCAGGAAATCGAATGGGAAGAGTGCCAATACCGGAGGCGTTCCCAACAGCGACTGGTACTAGCTGAGATTTCCCGACCGAGAAGCACACTGGCGGTTTCACCTGAAGTCGTGACAGGACTGAGTGCTGATCCGGAGAAGGGGACCCCGGCGGTGTTGGCAATTCACCAGAGCCTGGTCACACACCCGGTGATCGTCGTGGGCAGCCCACAGCCGTCCCGTTCAGCGACCCCGTCACCCCCGTCGGGGGTTGAAGAGGAAAAACCGTAGACGGAGGCACCAGAACCCCCAGTCAACTACGAACCGTTCCGGAGATTGCGCCGCTTGCCAGGTCAGTCCCTTTCTGATTACGTGAGGGCTCAGCGGGCCGAATGGCAGCGCGCTTACCATCCCGAGTGACCCGTAATGACCGGAGGTAATGGACATGTTCGTGTTAAATACCGGCGTTGTTGAAGAGCCGGAAAAGTTCTACTGTTTGCAACCCTGTTCAAGCTACTGAGCCCGGAAGGAGCCTGACGCTGGACTGAGCCAGGGGTTCCCTCCGTGTTGTTAAAGAAGACCTTGCTGTTTTGTGTTCCTGCCTTCCAAGACCGGGAGTGCTGCAAAAGCCTCCGGGCAGAAGACCTGCAAAGACCGGGAGTGCCTGCTGAAGGCCTCCGGGCACACTATCTACTAAGACCGGGAGCTCCCAGGAGGGACTCCGGGCGCCGGACTTGTGCGCCCCTTGCGTGTGCCTTGATGTGGACATGTTTGTAGTTTTATAAAAATGATTTTGCTGCTAACTTGTGTTTTTTTAGGGTCGTGCCTTGCCGGGAGGCTTAGGCAGAAAGAGGGGAGGAATGTAAGGGGTGGGCAGACCCCTTACAAGGAGGTGGTTTACCCTGAAAGTTGTTAATACCGATGTGATTTAATAAAAATGTTTTACTGTTTTTAGTGGGTTCCCCTAGTGGCCGGGTTGGACGGCTGTCCCCATAGGAACAGGGTAGAGGAAAGGAGGAGCCGGCAGAAGAAAGGGGAGGGAGGAAAAGGGTTGTAGAGAAAAAGCTAGAACCAGAGGTAGTCGAGTCCGGGACGGGAGAGAAGAAGCAGAAGGGGCAGAGTGTGGGAGCTGGGTGAACAGGAAAGCGAGAGAAAAGAAGAGAAGAAGTGTCCTCAAGTGTGAAGCAGTATTGGCGTGGGTCCAGTCTGTGTTAGCCGGAGTGGGAGCCAGGTGAAGTGGAGTAGCCGGGCACATCCCCATTAGAGGAGACGTCCAGAACAGGTTTTCCCCTAGCAAAAGTGTGAAGTCATCTGATGTGTTTTGCCTCTGTGATGAAGAAGTGTTCAATAAACATGCCTGCTGGTTCAATCGACCTACGTCTGCAAAGTGTTTGTACTTCTGACGGCGTTATCTGCACCACCACACTCTGCCCCATCAAGTCATCTCCTGTCCCAAAAGTGACGGCGGAGCCAGGGGTAAGCCTGCTAGAAAAAGGGGCCACGACTACAATCCCCGAGGCACCCCTGGCACCCCGTTACAATATACCAGGCTATATCCATGAACAAGGATATGATATGTCGCCTGGTTATAGTGTTGCAGTATTTTATATATCCCTTGTATGTAGTAATATTCCGTTACTACATTGTCAAATTATGGTGTGGTGGTATTACTCTCTTGTATGTGGTTGTATTTGATCACTATGTGTTGGTAAAATGTTATCTGGTCATAGTGTCACAGTATTTCTCTCTTGTATGTGGCTGTATTTGGTCCCTATGTGGTGGTAATATGTTGTCTGGTCACGGTGTGGCGGTACGTCTCCCTTGTATAGGTTGCTTTACACGCTGCGACATTGCTAGCGATTGTTAGAGATGTCGAGCACGATAGCACCCGCCCCGTCGTTCGTGCGACATTTGTTGATCGCTGCAGTAGCGAACATTATCGCTATGGCAACGTCACACGCAGATACCTTGTCAGCAACATCGCTGTGACCACCGAACAATCCCTCCCTCAAGGGGGAGGTGCATTTGGCGTCATAGCGACATCACTGCGGCGTCACTAAGCAGCCGGCCAATAGAAGCGGAGGGACGGAGGTAAGCGGCACATAACATCCCGCCCACCTCCTTCCTTCCGCATTGCCGGTAGACGCAGGTAAGGAGATGTTCGTCGTTCCTGCGGTGTCACACATAGCGATGTGTGCTGCCGCAGGAACGACGAACAACATCATACCTGTGGCAGCAGCGATATTAAGGAAAGGAGCGACGTGTCAACGATCACTGTTTTTGAACGATTTTGCGCTTGTTGATCGCCGCTCCATGGTGTCACACGCTGCGATGTCGCTACCGGCGCCGGATGTGCGTCACTAACGACGTGACCCCAACGATATATCGGTAGCGATGTCGCAGCGTGTAAAGCACCCTTATGTGGTATTGTTGGTCTTGGTATAGTGGATTGTGTTGAGTATGGAGGTCACTTTTCTCTCTGATATCAATATGGGGGAAATTCTTTATTTCCAATTGTTGTTTCCTGTTTTCTACTGCTAAATTGGCTTTGACTACGTCTTCATCTGTACAATGTGGTTCTCGACCACTTTTCAAAGTCGAATTTAGCTCTCAAAGTAAAAAAGGTTGGGGACCCCTGCCCTAAGGTAACATGGAAATCCCCTCAAAAAACATTTCAGTACAGGGCTGATTTTTTGTTTGATAGCGGAATTGCAATCGCCTTATTTTTATATACTTAAAGAGTTTGTCTTCTTCACGGGATCCTAAATGTGCACAATACCCTGCAGGAAAATGGCGGACTCCACAAGTCATCAGTATGGATTCATCTTTGGCTTAACGATAATTTTAGATTACATCTCGCACCTTGTTCACAGCACTCTATAAAATATTGGCTTGAACTTTCTACTATCAGTGTATTCCCGTAATGCATCTGTTCTGTATTCTATGAAACATGTGGAGATGATCATCATCTTTATGCAGCCGCTCAGACTGAGTGTCTGAACATCAGCGGGACTGTCAGATAGTTGCTATTTCCTAAAGCAATATTGTGGGTAAATAGACAAACACCAGGGTCTACAGAGAATGGCCTGATGGGTGCATTAATGGTGGTGAATAAATGGTAGGTCAGTTCTAACTATGGATCTTGGGGCAGATACTGCACCAGTTACCTCCAGCCAATATGTAAAACTCATATGTGCATACCTACCAACATCTACCATGAAAAATCTGGTACAAAGGTTATTCTCAAGTCCTTCAATTTGTCAAATTGTAAAATGCGTATAAATACAAGTGAGGGCAGCACTTACAAGCTATTTTCCAACAAAGCTTGTAAGCCCTGTTCAAAAGCTGGCTTGTTTGCTTCTGCACTCTCCAGATGCCACAAAGCATTGGAACACGCACGATGTGGTTCAGCAGCTCAACCTCGCCATTGGTCGGGATTGTTAATCACTCAATAGCACAGTGCTTCTGTGACGCCCTGGGCAAGCCAGGGGGTCACAGGTCACACCACCACCACACCCTACACCCCAGTTAGGAACACCAAGGCTACCAAAATCCTTGTTGCCTTCCTCCAGGGGCTGATGTTCACACCAGGGGGTGGGCCAGGCGGTAGGCTCCGCCCACCGAGGAGTACACAGCCCTGGAGGCGGGAGAACCAGGCAGTTAGAGTTTGGAGGGAGAAGTGGAAAGAACAGAGATTAGCTCAGGAGGAGCTTGAGTGAGGAGCTAAGTGAACAGAGATAAATCTAGGGAGGGGAGTGAAGTGGAAGTGAAGTAGTAGAGGAGCAGAAGAAAAGAGTAAAAGTGTCAGTAAGAAAGCCTGAAGTTGGTCCGGCTGTGTGCCCGGACAGTGTCAGCAAGGTCAGCAAACGGCGGTGATAGTCTGGAGGGGGACTGCTCGGAGGTTGCTGGAAGGACCGCGGACGGGTAGTGGCCCGGCGGTCTGGAGCAGTATACAAAGAACAGTCAGCACCAGGGCAGGGGCCTTTCGGATCCCGGCAAGGCTAGGAGTCGCCATAATTTGCCAAATCCATCAGTGAAGGGGACGTCTGTCTCCTAACAACCAAGTCCCGATTGAAGGCAACAGTCCAACCATTGAGGAGAGACACCGCCACCGCCAGGGCACCAGTTTCTCAGTGCCAGCGTCTGCGGGCAAAGTAGGGCTCCTCCGGCCCATATCCAAGCCGGGGAGCGGGTTACCGGTGGGAACCCATCGCAACCATTATCAACATAGGTGCAGAACAGAGGGACCGTCACCGTCACCTACTGGGGAAAGCAAGTGCAGCCGTCCGTGGGAACCGTCTTTCCAGCCGTGTGTTTTACCGAGAACTGTGTCATCGTCTCAGGCTGAGTGAGTACCACAGTGCCGCAAGGCACAGCGCTGCCCCCGCGTCCCTGCGCCCACCAAGCCCTGCATCTCCCAACTCATCACTGGGCCCCGGGATCACCAACCCCTACCCACGGAGGGGCAACACAACAACTGGCTGCTCCATACCATCCTTCCCGGGATCCCCACACAGAGCAGCGGTGGTGTCAACAAATCACCACAACCGTGGGTGGCGTCACGGACAATAAACAATCCCCACACCCAAAAACCCCCTTTCACTCACGGGCGAGGAGCGCCGCTCGAGTCCCCGGGATCCGGCCCGTCGCTCGAGCCACCGAGCAGCGGCAGCAGCAGGCCGCAGTGCCAGCCGGACCTGAGCAGTAGGGAGAGCGCGGCGTCCCCTCCTCCGCCCGCGACAACTTGGCGTCACGAACAGGATCTTACCGCTCTGCCGTTGGGTAGAGGTGCGCCTTGTGACCGCCGGAGGTATCAGGCTGAAAAATTTCGGAAGTCGCCATCTTTGGTGCGAAAAGTTCCCGCTCGAGCGTCTTCTCGAGAGGCGCGAAGGCCAAAACCCCGCCCCAATAGAGGAGGGGCCGGAAAGAAGCTAAGGGGGACGCGATGGCGGCTGGCTGCATGTGAACGCAGCTATAAAAGCAGGGATGCCAGGACTCTGCAGCAATACCGGGTTCCTGGAAGGCACGATTGCCAAGATGTACAACCCAACTCCCAACGAGGAAGCCCCTGCGCCCGGCACGGCGACGTGGTCGAGGGACCGGACCGTCCCGCTGAGTAATCATCTGCAGGCCCATACGCAACTCCTCCTGGAGGAGTGGGAGACCGACATGGCGGATGTGGTGGCTGCTATGTGGAGACGCGAGGCAGAAGAGGATTTGGAGGAGCGGGTAAGCGACCCACGCCCCTGTATTCCTGAGGGATCGGCCATTGGAGCTGAGGGGCCCGGCCGGCTTCCGCTCACCCTGCCTCTCTCCCCGCTACCCGTGATAGCTGCTGCCGCTCCATCATTAGGCCCGCTACCTGCCCAACCGGTAGCGATACCCTGCCCAGCCGCTCCGGCGGACCAGCCGGCTGCAGACGTCCGGGACGTCCCTGAAGTACACCAGGGGGAACCGCTAGAACCGCGACCCCTTAACAGCATGGTGCCAGAAGTCCCGGCAGTGACTGTGCCAGACCCTGAGCCTGGAACCGTGGCCTGGATGAAGGCCCGGGTGATGCAATTCCACCAGCGTCAGCAGGATCAGATCTTCCGGATGATGGAGCAGTGGACCAACGAGGTGGAGGAGCTGATTACAACTGCCCCGATGTACGGAGGGGAAATGGATGTAGCAGAGTCGACTGGTGACCCACGTCCCTATGTCCTACCAGGACCGGCCGCTGCGGCTGAGGGGCCCGGCCTAGTCTCGGCCTATGCGTCCCCCTTGCCGTTACTTATGGGGCGCCTCAGTATAAGCTCGCCTAATATGCTGCTCCGTGCTACCGCGGAAGGGTCTGAAATGCTGGATGCTGGAGGCCAGGAAGCTGCGACAGCTGGCGGCAACCCGCCTGACGCAGAAACAAGAGATGACGACTCCTGCCCCAGCCTCGGGTCCGCTGTTGAGTTTGAAGAGGCAAGTGAGCGTTCCCGCTATGTAGGAGACCCCGTGGTTGTCCATACCCCGCGTACCGGTGGAAATGGGTACCGGGTACCCCTGCCACAGCAGGCATGTCAGTGCATGTTTGATATGCTGGTGGCGGAGGATGGGGCCGCCTCGGCAGAAGAATCTGAGTAAAGGCAGCGGAGCACCGTTGCACCGTCCCCGTTGGGACCACCACTGTGTTTGTTTGAAAGTTTGAAAAAGTTACAGAAAATGATAAGCAAAAATGATAACCGAACAGTTACCAGATTGTCTGACCGTGATTGGAAACCGGCCGTAGCCGGCACCGTTGTCCCCGTGGGGAACGTTTAAAAGTTTGCATGGAGGACTTTCCATGGACAAGCCCGTGAACTTGCAGGGCAACCACAAACGTTAAGTGGCTTGTAAATAAGTTGTTTTACCGTTACCGTTTCCGCAGTTGCCGCCTCCGGAGAGGCAGGTTGGAGGGAGGGCCCTCAGCAGAGCAGGCTGGGGCCCAGCCACCACAGGAACCGGTGGCTACCCTCTGGAGGGGAAGGACAGATCCCGCTCGGGTGACTTGGTGCAGGACTTGGGTCAAGGGGTGCTGCCTGGGTTTTAGGGGCAGCATCAGGGCCAGGTTGCTTGGGTGGGAGAGAGCGGAAACCGTAACCGTAAACCGTTAGTAACGTTTAAGAAATGAACCTCCCAATGTGGGATGATGCCATAAGTTGTTATGTTACCGTTTACCTTTTCATATATTTTTCAGAAAATAAAACCGGTGTTCGACGGGCAGCCCGCGGACGGTCTGCATTTTGCTAAGGGGGAATGTGACGCCCTGGGCAAGCCAGGGGTCACAGGTCACACCACCACCACACCCTACACCCCAGTTAGGAACACCAAGGCTACCAAAATCCTTGTTGCCTTCCTCTAGGGGCTGATGTTCACACCAGGGGGTGGGCCAGGCGGTTGGCTCCGCCCCCCGAGGAGTACACAACCCTGGAGGCGGGAGAACCAGGCAGTTAGAGTTTGGAGGGAGAAGTGGAAAGAACAGAGATTAGCTCAGGAGGAGCTTGAGTGAGGAGCTAAGTGAACAGAGATAAGTCTAGGGAGGGGAGTGAAGTGGAAGTGAAGTAGTAGAGGAGCAGAAGAAAAGAGTAAAAGTGTCAGTAAGAAAGCCTGAAGTTGGTCCGGCTGTGTGCCCGGACAGTGTCAGCAAGGTCAGCAAACGGCGGTGATAGTCTGGAGGGGGACTGCTCGGAGGTTGCTGGAAGGACCGCGGACGGGTAGTGGCCCGGCGGTCTGGAGCAGTATACAAAGAACAGTCAGCACCAGGGCAGGGGCCTTTCGGATCCCGGCAAGGCTAGGAGTCGCCATAATTTGCCAAATCCGTCAGTGAAGGGGACGTCTGTCTCCTAACAACCAAGTCCCGATTGAAGGCAACAGTCCAACCATTGAGGAGAGACACCGCCACCGCCAGGGCACCAGTTTCTCAGGGCCAGCGTCTGCGGGCAAAGTAGGGCTCCTCCGGCCCATATCCAAGCCGGGGAGCGGGTTACCGGTGGGAACCCATCGCAACCATTATCAACATAGGTGCAGGACAGAGGGACCGTCACCGTCACCTACTGGGGAAAGCAAGTGCAGCCGTCCGTGGGAACCGTCTTTCCAGCCGTGTGTTTTACCGAGAACTGTGTCATCGTCTCAGGCTGAGTGAGTACCACAGTGCTGCAAGGCACAGCGCTGCCCCCGCGTCCCTGCGCCCACCAAGCCCTGCATCTCCCAACTCATCACTGGGCCCCGGGATCACCAACCCCTACCCACGGAGGGGCAACACAACAACTGGCTGCTCCACACCATCCTTCCCGGGATCCCCACACAGAGCAGCGGTGGTGTCAACAAATCACCACAACCGTGGGTGGCGTCACGGACAATAAACAATCCCCACACCCAAAAACCCCCTTTCACTCACGGGCGAGGAGCGCCGCTCGAGTCCCCGGGATCAGGCCCGTCGCTCGAGCCACCGAGCAGCGGCAGCAGCAGGCCGCAGTGCCAGCCGAACCCGAGCAGTAGGGAGAGCGTGGCGTCCCCTCCTCCGCCCGCGACACTTCCTCCCCCCCCCCCAAATGAAGCCGGGAGGCAGCAGAGCTGTGCTCTCCTGAAACTGAATGTTTAGTCACCCCCTTTATACCCTATCACTCAGTAAAGGACACTTTTGGGTGTGGTTTTGCTAAGCAATTCTTGTGATTCAGTTCACAGATTTGTCCCATCAACCGTGTCCAGTTTTCTAGCTGCCGTAATGTCCTGCCCAAGCGCCCGCTCAGTTTTTTCGGGGCTGGCCATTATTCTCGTGAGCATTTTTTCGACTTTTCAGTATTATATACTAGAAAACTGTCATAAACAATGTGATGAATTGCAACTCTATGATCTAGCATACATTTCCTACACTTTATGTGTGATTTCCTCACGCCCTTCAAAAAAATATCGAGAGGTCCACTAATCGGTTAAAAAAAACGCCCTTCTCCCTTCACCTCTGTAGCTCCAAACTTCTGTTTCTCATTACACGCTCAGGACCTCACACATGTACAATAGACTTGTGGTTGTCTGAAAATAATGCACAATATTTTGAATATTCTCATCTCAATCTCCCTCAGGCGTGTTCTCGGATTAACGTCAAAGTCCACTTTACCTGTTTATGGATCAGTTCAACACCAAAGTGTGAGCCAACGTGACCACGGCCTCATCTGCATAGCGTTTGTGTGTTACCAAATGTATGGATTCTCATTCAACTCCCGGTTCAAAAAATCCCTATGAAATTAGGCTAGCATTTTTGTAAGCCGGTCAGATCTTGAGTTCGGTTCTGATTATAAAAATGTATCCCAGCTTGAAAATGCACAGCAATGGCAGGGATAACATGAACAGCATTACTCAGTATGAGGCAGGTAAGTGCAGTGAGGGCACAAGCTTAGGGGTTAGTGGTTAGAGTAAGGCACAAGTCGCTCTATTTACACAGCTTGAGGAACTGAACTTGGTGGTTACCATACATTGGAAAGTCTTTAACTTGGTGGTTACCATACACTGGGAAGTCTATAACTTAGTGGTTACTATACCTTGGGAAGTCTATAACTTATTGGTTGCTGTTACGACCGGATGCCGGTCATGGTGGATATAACGATACAGTGGTGCTATGGAAGAACCCAATCACACAAAGATGATAAACCAACTCTATTCTTTATGTTTCAAAGATTGACAATAACAGAACCTCCACAGCCACAACAGCCCAGAACATACAAATAACAATTTATGCAGCCTGGAAGACCCCAAGTGTCCGTCTGCAGGAAAGGGACCGGGGTATGCTTCCCCGCCTATTCCACTCCCACCCCTCTCTAATAATGGGGCAAATTTTACATTTTTGGAACATTAATGCCCACCAGATCAATTAATACCAAATTCTTTGTTATTTTTACATCTACTTTTATTCTTATTTATATATATTTCTTTATATTTATTTTCATTTCATTTCTATATTTATACTTATATTTATTCCTATTTTTATTTATATCTACCTTTTTCCCCTTCCTGTTTTTTTTTTTTTTGACTTCCACCTGATGTTTGCATGTAATTAGCATATTTCCACTCCTCCCTCCTACTCATTCATCAGATTAGTCTATTTCAATAGCTCTGCAGTGTTCATGAGACACTTATGATTAAGGACTTTTTTTGCTTTTATAACTGTCCGAAACGCGTAAAGTTATCATGACCTCCATGCTTTCCATCTGAGTGGATACTTGGTCTTCACGCTATTTTTAATGATGTTTCAATAAATTTTGGATGTTTTTACCAAAGGAGATTTTGTGCCGGATCATCCTTTTCTTTTCACTCCACGTTGCCTAATAATGGGGCATACCCAGGGACGCTACTGCAGACGGCAACACGTGGTCCTTCCAGGAATACAATCCTACACCCACCTCCCACGCTGTTGACAATAATGTTAGAGTGAACACTTAGCCAGGGTTCAGTCGTGTTGCCTACTGCCTGATTCTAATTGGTGGGGATCGAGTGCATGGTTGAAAAATGAGATCAGACACACAGTCGGAAATTCATCTTTCCTCGATCAAGGTGGGCCTAAAACTCACTAATTTATTCCAAGTAACAGAGAGAATTGTAGAGAAGGGTTTCTATACTGCGCCAATGATCACAAGTCTGGATGTCAGATTAATGTGGCTTTATTGCAGCATAGGTCTACGCGTTTCAGGAGCTGAGCCCCCTTCCTCAGGACCATAGAAAAGACAACATCAAATCTACCGCAGTAGACACATGTATACATGTATACATTAAATAGGCCAAGTGACGTCAGAGTACCGCCCCGTATAGAAAAAACGGGCGGGAAAGGGTGCATCGTGATCAGTGCATGACGCAATACAGGAAACACATAGTGAAAGAAAAAAACATAAACCTCTGTTCAATACCGGTAACCCAATTACTGACAAAACATAATAATTAAAGTAAACTTTGAAAAATCAACCTGATACACTTATCTGTAAAGACACGAAAAATAAAAAATAAAATGTACAAGCACATATATATATACACCATAACTCCTTTAGATCGGGATCTTACAGTAGTATGTACTAAATCCATAGAATAATGCAATCCAGAAAGAGCCTAGAACTCAAGCCGGGAGATGAGTATAAGACCATGAGTGAGTATGGATCCAAATTGCAGGGGCTCAAGCCCGCTGTTCCACAGGAAATGTGATAATACAAGCCGTGTGAAGAACGCACCAACAAAACACCTGATGACAGGTGTGCAATCATCATCCATATCCACCCAGGACTGAAAAGTGTACATAGACTCAAGTAATCCATGGTGACAATAGTGTTACATGGATAGTAAAGGATAAAACAATACACCTGGACGGGCGTGAAGAAGAAAGTGCAAAAGTCAGTAAATCCCTATATATGTATGATAGTATAAAAGTGTTAGTGCACAGGAAAAATCTCAACGCCGTGTGGGTATCACAGAGGGTACATGAAACCGCTCCCGACTCTCATCAAGGGTAAGAGTTCAAAGGAGTTCATACCGTGGGAAAAAACCCCATGGCGGCTGCGCGAGCAGCGAGTGTCAGATGAGCGGGGTGAAAAGAGTTCATACACGTGGGAAAAAAGGGGAGCGCGCATGCGCCAATTGCCACATAGCACAAAGACTCAATGAGCAATAGAACAGAAGGATAGAGGGAGTGAGGCAAGACAAGGTGATACTGAGAACAACCCGGTGACCATCCACCACAGTAAAAAGTGACTAGTATCATAATAGACCTTAATTACAGGGGCCCAAGGGAACTATTGTGGACGACTGTAAGCAATATGCACGGGGTCAAGTGAAGGGAAACAAACCCATGAACAAAAGGGGGTATGTCGGTCCGTGTTCCCGAAGGGGTCAAACATTATAAACTGAAGAGACAGGAAAGGGAGAGATCTCATATGAGGATATGCATATCATAAGACATGAAACCGCAGGAATTATACAGTAAAAAGAGCACTGGCTATTGGGGAGAACAAAATACATCCCCAAGCGCAATGCTGCATGCTAACCATATTAATAATTTCTAAACACAGTATATATATTTTAATTTTAATGATTGCTAGTGGTTAAAAAGCCACCTGATCAGAGGTAAAAATTAAAGAAAGACAACATATAATTTAGACATAAAATATATATATATTTATATGTATATATATATATATATATAAATATATATGTGGATACACTCGTAATATCCTGAGCTCCAATAAAAAACTAAAAACGGCAATAAAAGACATAGAAACACCAACGTAGTGACCATATAAATATAATAAAATGAAAATAAAAACCCAGAAGGGAATAAAACTAAATAAATGAGCAAATTTCCATAAAAACCCCTGTGTGAGCACAAGGGGACCCGACTGAGTAGTTTAATGGAATAGGTCCGTTACTTCATTGAGGCCCTTAGGTTTCAAAGTATTGAGCTTATATATCCAGTAGGTTTCCTTTCGGTTCAGGACCTCGACCCTATTAGGTACATGTGGGGGTATCTGTTCAATGGGGGTTACCTTCAGTTTGATTTTCTTAGCATGATAAAGGGTCACATGCCGAGACAGACCATGTAGCATAAAACCCACCTTGATATTATGCCTGTGGGAATTCACCCTATTATGCAGAGCCTGGGTGGTTCTTCCCACATAACGCTTGGCGCAATCACATTCAATCAGGTAAATCACAAAATCCGATTGACAGTTCAGATGTCCTTTTATCAAAAACTCCATTCCTCCCGGTGTCAGACCAAAGTTCACCCTTCCATGTTGGATGTTCTTACAACATAAACAATTTTTAGTGTAGCACCTATAAACGCCAGGAATTTTGTTACTGATGGTAGGAGTGTCAGAATCTCTAAGCCTAATCGGGGCTAACTGATTTTTGAGGGTGGACGCCCTCCGATATGTGACCCCAGGGTGGCTGGGCAGTACATCTTTCAGATATGGGTCATTATGCAGAATGGCCCAATGCTTTTTTAAGATACTTTTAATTAAATTTCCATCACTGCTGTACGTGTTCAGAAAATTGGAAGAGAAACTTCCACCCGGGGTACCCTGTGGCTCAGTGCTACCGTTCTCCTTAGTGTTAATCAGATCGAACTGTTTAAGATTCCTGTTGGTCTGATAAGCCTTTTTGATGGTGGCCATAGGGTATTTTTTTCTCCCTGAACCTCTCTCTGAGTATCAAGGCCTGTTCATTAAAGTCTTTGTCAAGTGTGCAATTTTTCCTAATTCTCAGGAACTGGTTCTTAGGTATATTGAGCAACCATTTATCATAATGGCTGCTGGTGAAATCTATATAGCCATTCGAATCCACCGGTTTAAAGAAGGTTTTAGTCAAAATTACCCCATCATTATGTGATATGTGAGGTCTAAAAAATCAATGGACTCTACACCAATGGTGGGGGAAAATTTTAAACCCCAGTTATTTTTGTGTATACTCTCTAAAAAACTAGGGAGGTCATTTCCACTGTTGTCCCAGATGATGATCAGGTCATCTATGTATCTCTTATAAACCACCACATGTTTGAAGCGTTCAGAGGAATAAATAT
Source organism: Anomaloglossus baeobatrachus (assembly GCF_048569485.1). Lineage (NCBI taxonomy): Eukaryota > Metazoa > Chordata > Amphibia > Anura > Aromobatidae > Anomaloglossus > Anomaloglossus baeobatrachus. Next base: position 639,150,405 of record NC_134356.1, on the reverse strand, counting down.
ACAATAGTTCGAAAAGTCCCATGACCAAATTAGCAAATGTAGGTGACACTTTGGAGCCCATTGCGACTCCACAGCACTGATAGTACAAGGTATCCTGAAAAGTGAAGAAGTTGTTTTCCAGTATACACTTCATCCCTTTCAAGATGAAGTCATTTTGTGACGAGGGCAGCCTGTCATCCATCTCTAAAAACTTCATGAAACATTCAAGTCCTAACGGATGTAAAATGTTTGTATATAGTGAGGCTATATCAAGAGTAACAAAGAGAAAGGTATCCTTCCATTTAATATCCTTGAGGATCTCAATCAAATGGGTAGAGTCTCTGAGAAAACTCCTCAGGTTGGTAACATGTATTCTCATGATTGCATCTATATAAGCTGCCAGGTTCTCTGTCAGGGACCCAATCCCCGAAATGATGGGTCTCCCAGGGGGATTGGATAGGCTTTTGTGAATTTTAGGGAGGTGGTAAAAGAAAGCTAGTCTGGGGTTTTTGACTTCCAAGAACTTTTTCTCACCTTTATTGAGGACCCCTGCCCTCACTGCCTCTTGAATCAGGGTGTCATACTTCCGGATGGCACTATGATATACTTCCGGATGATTCCTCAAGGATATTAAATGGAAGGATACCTTTCTGTTTGTTACTCTTGATATAGCCTCACTATATACAAACATTTTACATCCGTTAGGACTTGAATGTTTCATGAAGTTTTTAGAGATGGATGACAGGCTGCCCTCGTCACAAAAGGACTTCATCTTGAAAGGGATGAAGTGTATACTGGAAAACAACTTCTTCACTTTTCAGGATACCTTGTACTATCAGTGCTGTGGAGTCGCAATGGGCTCCAAAGTGTCACCTACATTTGCTAATTTGGTCATGGGACTTTTCGAACTATTGTATATTTATTCCTCTGAACATTTTAAACTTGTGGTGGTTTATAAGAGATACAGTCAGGGCCAGAAATATTTGGACAGTGACACAAGTTTTGTTATTTTAGCTGTTTACAAAAACATGTTCAGAAATACAATTATATATATAATATGGGCTGAAAGTGCACACTCCCAGCTGCAATATGAGAGTTTTCACATCCAAATCGGAGAAAGGGTTTAGGAATCATAGCTCTGTAATGCATAGCCTCCTCTTTTTCAAGGGACCAAAAGTAATTGGCCAAGGGACTCTAAGGGCTGCAATTAACTCTGAAGGCGTCTCCCTCGTTAACCTGTAATCAATGAAGTAGTTAAAAGGTCTGGGGTTGATTACAGGTGTGTGGTTTTTCATTTGGAAGCTGTTGCTGTGACCAGACAACATGCGGTCTAAGGAACTCTCAATTGAGGTGAAGCAGAACATCCTGAGGCTGAAAAAAAAGAAAAAATCCATCAGAGAGATAGCAGACATGCTTGGAGTAGCAAAATCAACAGTCGGATACATTCTGAGAAAAAAGGAATTGACTGGTGAGCTTGGGAACTCAAAAAGGCCTGGGCGTCCACGGATGACAACATTGGTGGATGATCGCCGCATACTTTCTTTGGGGAAGAATAACCCGTTCACAACATCAACTGAAGTCCAGAACGCTCTCAGTGAAGTAGGTGTATCTGTCTCTAAGTCAACAGTAAAGAGAAGACTCCATGAAAGTAAATACAAAGGGTTCACATCTAGATGCAAACCATTCATCAATTCCAAAAATAGACAGGCCAGAGTTAAATTTGCTGAAAAACACCTCATGAAGCCAGCTCAGTTCTGGAAAAGTATTCTATGGACAGATGAGACAAAGATCAACCTGTACCAGAATGATGGGAAGAAAAAAGTTTGGAGAAGAAAGGGAACGGCACATGATCCAAGGCACACCACATCCTCTGTAAAACATGGTGGAGGCAACGTGATGGCATGGGCATGCATGGCTTTCAATGGCACTGGGTCACTTGTGTTTATTGATGACATAACAGCAGACAAGAGTAGCCGGATGAATTCTGAAGTGTACCGGGATATACTTTCAGCCCAGATTCAGCCAAATGCCGCAAAGTTGATCGGACGGCGCTTCATAGTACAAATGGACAATGACCCCAAGCATACAGCCAAAGCTACCCAGGAGTTCATGAGTGCAAAAGAGTGGAACATTCTGCAATGGCCAAGTCAATCACCAGATCTTAACCCAATTGAGCATGCATTTCACTTGCTCAAATCCAGACTTAAGACTGAAAGACCCACAAACAAGCAAGACCTGAAGGCTGCGGCTGTAAAGGCCTGGCAAAGCATTAAGAAGGAGGAAACCCAGCGTTTGGTGATGTCCATGGGTTCCAGACTAAAGGCAGTGATTGCCTCCAAAGGATTCGCAACAAAATATTGAAAATAAAAATATTTTGTTTGGGTTTGGTTTATTTGTCCAATTACTTTTGACCTCCTAAAATGTGGAGTGATTGTAAAGAAATGTGTACAATTCCTACAATTTCTATCAGATATTTTTGTTCAAACCTTCAAATTAAACGTTACAATCTGCACTTGAATTCTGTTGTAGAGATTTCATTTCAAATCCAATGTGGTGGCATGCAGAGCCCAACTCGCGAAAATTGTGTCACTGTCCAAAGATTTCTGGACCTAACTGTACATAGATGACCTGATCATCATCTGGGACAACAGTGGAAATGACCTCCCTAGTTTTTTAGAGAGTATACACAAAAATAACTGGGGTTTAAAATTTTCCCCCACCATTGGTGTAGAGTCCATTGATTTTTTAGACCTCACCATATCACATAATGATGGGGTAATTTTGACTAAAACCTTCTTTAAACCGGTGGATTCGAATGGCTATATAGATTTCACCAGCAGCCATTATGATAAATGGTTGCTCAATATACCTAAGAACCAGTTCCTGAGAATTAGGAAAAATTGCACACTTGACAAAGACTTTAATGAACAGGCCTTGATACTCAGAGAGAGGTTCAGGGAGAAAAAATACCCTATGGCCACCATCAAAAAGGCTTATCAGACCAGTAGGAATCTTAAACAGTTCGATCTGATTAACACTAAGGAGAACGGTAGCACTGAGCCACAGGGTACCCTGGGTGGAAGTTTCTCTTCCAATTTTCTGACCACGTACAGCAGTGATGGAAATTTAATTAAAAGTATCTTCAAAAAGCATTGGGCCATTCTGCATAATGACCCATATCTGAAAGATGTACTGCCCAGCCACCCTGGGGTCACATATCGGAGGGCGTCCACCCTCAAAAATCAGTTAGCCCCGATTAGGCTTAGAGATTCTGACACTCCTACCATCAGTAACAAAATTCCTGGCGTTTATAGGTGCTACACTAAAAATTGTTTATGTTGTAAGAACATCCAACATGGAAGGGTGAACTTTGGTCTGACACCGGGAGGAATGGAGTTTTTGATTAAAGGACATCTGAACTGTCAATCGGATTTTGTGATTTACCTGATTGAATGTGATTGCGCCAAGCGTTATGCGGGAAGAACCACCCAGGCTCTGCATAATAGGGTGAATTCCCACAGGCATAATATCAAGGTGGGTTTTATGCTACATGGTCTGTCTCGGCATGTGACCCTTTATCATGCTAAGAAAATCAAACTGAAGGTAACCCCCATTGAACAGATACCCCCACATGTACCTAATAGGGTCGAGGTCCTGAACCGAAAGGAAACCTACTGGATATATAAGCTCAATACTTTGAAACCTAAGGGCCTCAATGAAGTAATGGACCTATTCCATTAAACTACTCAGTCGGGTCCCCTTGTGCTCACACAGGGGTTTTTATGGAAATCTGCTCATTTATTTAGTTTTATTCCCTTCTGGGTTTTTATTTTCATTTTATTATATTTATATGGTCACTACGTTAGTGTTTCTATGTCTTTTATTGCCGTTTTTAGTTATTTATTGGAACTCAGGATATTACGAGTGTATCCACATATATATATATATATATATATATATATATATATATATATATATATATATATATATATATTTATGTCTAAATTATATGTTGTCTTTCTTTAATTTTTACCTCTGATCAGGTGGCTTTTTAACCACTAGCAGTCATTAAAATTAAAATATATATACTGTTTTTAGAAATTATTAATATGGTTGGCATGCAGCATGGCGCTTGGGGATGTATTTTGTTCTCCCCAATAGCCAGTGCTCTTTTTACTGTATAATTCCTGCGGTTTCATGTCTTATGATATGCATATCCTCATATGAGATCTCTCCCTTTCCTGTCTCTTCAGTTTATAATGTTTGACCCCTTCGGGCACACGGACCGACATACCCCCTTTTGTTCATGGGTTTGTTTCCCTTCACTTGACACCGTGCATATTGCTTACAGTCGTCCACAATAGTTCCCTTGGGCCCCTGTAATTAAGGTCTATTATGATACTAGTCACTTTTTACTGTGGTGGATGGTCACCGGGTTGTTCTCAGTATCACCTTGTCTTGCCTCACTCCCTCTATCCTTCTGTTCTATTGCTCATTGAGTCTTTGTGCTATGTGGCAATTGGCGCATGCGCGCTCCCCTTTTTTCCCACGTGTATGAACTCTTTTCACCCCGCTCATCTGACACTCGCTGCTCGCGCAGCCGCCATGGTTTTTTTTCCCACGGTATGAACTCCTTTGAACTCTTACCCTTGATGAGAGTCGGGAGCGGTTTCATGTACCCTCTGTGATACCCACACGGCGTTGAGATTTTTCCTGTGCACGAACACTTTTATACTATCATACATATATAGGGATTTACTGACTTTTGCACTTTCTTCTTCACGCCCGTCCAGGTGTATTGTTTTATCCTTTACTATCCATGTAACACTATTGTCACCATGGATTACTTGAGTCTATGTACACTTTTCAGTCCTGGGTGGATATGGATGATGATTGCACACCTGTCATCAGGTGTTTTGTTGGTGCGTTCTTCACATGGCTTGTATTATCACATTTCCTGTGGAACAGCGGGCTTGAGCCCCCGCAATTTGGATCCATACTCACTCATGGTCTTATACTCATCTCCCGGCTTGAGTTCTAGGCTCTCTCTGGATTGCATTATTCTATGGATTTAGTACATACTACTGTAAGATCCCGATCTAAAGGAGTTATGGTGTATATATATGTGCTTGTACATTTTATTTTTTATTTTTCGTGTCTTTACAGATAAGTGTATCAGGTTGATTGTTCAAAGTTTACTTTAATTATTATGTTTTGTCAGTAATTGGGTTACCGGTATTGAACAGAGGTTTATGTTTTTTTCTTTCACTATGTGTTTCCTGTATTGCGCCATGCACTGATCACGATGCACCCTTTCCCGCCCGTTTTTTCTATACGGGGCGGTACTCTGACGTCACTTGGCCTATTTAATGTATACATGTGTCTACTGCGGTAGATTTGATGTTGTCTTTTCTATGGTCCTGAGGAAGGGGGCTGAGCTCCTGAAACGCGTAGACCTATGCTGCAATAAAGCCACATTAATCTGACATCCAGACTTGTGATCATTGGCGCGGTATAGAAACCCTTCTCTACAATTCTCTCTGTTATCAGCCACTTGGGTTGCCGCTGCCTGGATCCATTTCTACATGCGATTACAGTAGTTGTGACTGTCACAACTACAGTTGGTGAGTATTATTGCTCACCCCCACCCCTGTGCCCTGTGCCTATAAGGGTAAGACCCTATTGCGCTTTATTTTCCACAGCTTTCCTTCGTAATTTATTCCAAGAACACTCTCTTGTAAAAACTAGGAAAAGGGGCATGGTCAGCCCTACAGTGGGCATACTTGGATGTTTCCATTGGTCAGTGGGATGAAAAATGTGTTAGTCCATGATCTGATTGGTGGGCGTCATCGTAGGCAGGTCTATGACATCATTGGACGGATCCGTGGTGATGCTGTAGGGAGAGACGTCATCTGGTGGATCCATGCTGATGGGAGGGTCTATGATGTCATCCGTGGCCATCTTAGTTATTTCTGAAAACCTGGTTCATGTAAGGCAAATCGACACACTTCTCACAATCCCCTGTCTAGAGGTTAATCAAGTATTTGATCTAATGGCTCTCCTCAACAATATAACAGGGGTACCCGGCCTTTTTACAAATAATCCCTCAGAATCAAGCAAACATATGTACCTATCTTACAACACAGTGGCCTATACCTCACTGTCACCAGACAGCGCAATGTAGCAGAGGCGAACTTGTCACTTTAGCATTAGTCTATTACTTTCAGAACCACACAGCTTGAACTTTGACAGGCTTCGTTTGGAGAGGACATCCCAGGATAAAACAATAAGTACAGTTCCTTTTCAACGTTAGCTTTCAAATATCCTTGTTTAAAGTGTCTTTAATCCTAACTATCCTTAACTGACTAACTTTACAGAGACCGGTCTCCAGAACAATTGTTACTCACAAATGATTAGGCACATTTCAAAAGCACACAGTTCCCTCCGTCTTTAGGAGTGATCAGAGCTCTGGCCTTTCTTCAAGATGGCGTTGGTGACTTGCTCCCACAGCAGTTAAAACTGTCTTCTTCCTCTTGGATGATCTCCACCTGGTCCTTCTTGGTAAAAACCACAAAAAAAACCAAAACACGATGTCCAATCAGGTGGTCCCTCTTGTCTGGGGCCGAAAAGACAGAAATTACAAAAAGAAAAATCCACAAAATAAACACATCAGTCTGATTTGCCAGGTCACCAGGGAGAACCTCGCACTCCTATTTGCCAGGGCTCTCTTTAGCTCCACCTACTCTCTGGCTGAAAGTCAGTTAAAGTCTGTTTATAGAAATATTCGGCTCCACAGTGGTACCTTGTGGCCGATCTAAGCTACAGCATTAAAATGTCACACATACTGGCATCTCATGTATATGATGCACCCTGTTACACTCCACCCCACGTAGAATTTGGCATCCCGACAAATCAATTTTTACATCGTACATGCAGTACATACTCTTCAGGGTTGTATCGTATTGGAGTTACACCAGCCATGCTTCTCTCGGATCTTCGTAATCCAGTACCTGCTGCGCTCGAGGGGGCGTTTGACACATCTGGCAAAGCAATGACACTGGGAGACAGCTCTGAGACAACTGGAATCTGTAATTCCGGACCTTGGTCGTCCAGTGCCATGTCGCCGAAATCATAACTCGCAGCAGTCACTCGAGGTTACTCAGCTGACCAGTGGCTGGTGGGTCAGGCGAGACAGATGGGCATGTGTCGGAGATACACCTCTTCAGCCAATTCTGGTGCATTGTACAACAGGGCCCGACACACCCCTCAGAATCCACGGTATATACACTTTCCCCTGCAAATGGTCTTTTTACCACCGTGTAAGATGTAGCCTCCCACCGATCGTCCAGCTTCCCACTCGGTCGAGTGACCCTCACAAGCACCCGGTCGCCCACTTGGAACTTATCTCTATGTACCAGGCCCCGATCTCGATGGGGATGGTTCTGCACCCGCTCCTCCACTATCCTGTCAATTTCCCGCAGCTTCCATCGGTGGCCCTGAACACACTCACTGGCTGTGCGATACTCTGGTTCCCCAAGCACAGACAGATTTGTGGCGCCCTGGACAAGCCAGGACGTCACAAGCACAACACCAAGACACCTCACACTCCCGGTCAGGCACACCGAAGTCAGACAAAAACCCTTGTTGCCTTCCTCCAGGGGCTGATGTCCACACCAGGGGGTGGGCCAGGCGGTTGGCCCCACCCACCGAAGAGTTCATAGTCCTGGAGGCGGGAAAAGTAAGGAGATTAGCTTTGGAAGTGAAAGTGGAAGGAGGGAAGTGGCAGTAGAGAAGCCTGAAGTTGGTCCAGGTGTGTGGCCCGGACGGATCAGCAAGGTTGGCAGACGGTGGTGACCGTCTGCAGGAAAGGCCTATTGGAGCCAGCCGTAAGGACCGCGGACGGGCGGTGGCCCAGCGGTACCGGACCGGTACGCAAAGAGAAGCCAGCACCATCCGGCAGGGGCTTACGGACCCCGGCAAGGCTAGGAGTCGCCGTGAACTTGCCAAATCCGTTAGCGAAGGGAACCTCCTGGGTTTCCCAGCAGCCAAGTCCCGACAGAAGCCAACAGTCCAACCGAGAGAGGGAAACACAGTCACCGCCAAGGCTAAAGTTCCCAGGGCCAGAGCCTGCGGGCAAAAGGGGCTCCTTCAGCACCCATCCAAGCTGGGGAGCGGGTTACCGGTGGGAACCCATTGGAACCGTACACGTTACACAGGTGCAGGGAAAGGCAGTCACCATCAACCTGCCGGGAGGAGAAACACCGCAGCCGTCTGTGGGACTCATCCATCCAGCCGTGTGTTTTACCGAGAACTGTGTCCTCATCATTGGCTGAGTGAGTACCACAGTGCCGTGCGGCACAGCGCTGCCCCCGCGACCCTGCACCTCACCAGGCCCTGTAACCCGCCTGCCATTCACCCCTACCCCCATCACCGGGCCCCGGGACAACCGACCCTCCCTACCCACGGAGGGGAGAACTAACATCCAGGCTGCTCCCTGTCATCGCTCCCGGGATCCCCGTCCAGAGCAGCGGTGGTGTCACCAATATCACCACAACCGTGGGTGGCGTCACGGACAATATCCAATCCCCACAATCAATCCCCACCCTTTTCACTCACGGGCGAGGAACGCCGCTCGAGTCCCCGGGATCCGGCCCACCGCTCGAGCCACCACCGAGCAGCGGCAGCAGCAGCCGGACCCGAGCAGTGGGAGAGTGCAGCGTCCCCTCTTCCGCCCGCGACAGATTCAGTTTCTCGAATATCACCATGTAGGGGGTAAACCCCGTGGTGCTATGGACGCGATTGTTATAGACCCACACAAGCTCCGGGATAAACTCAGTCCACCTCACTTTTTGTTTCTGTTCTAGCGTTCTCAACATCTGCAGCAGCGTACCGTTGAACCGCTCACAGGCTTCATTCCCTTGCGGATGATAGGGTGTTGTCCACGATTGTTGAATCCCATAAGTCTGCAGCAACTCAGTCATGAGTGTACCCTGAAAGCAGGCCCCCTGATATGAATGTATTAGTTGGGGACATCTGTACATTTGGATAAAATGCTTACAGATCGCTTCGCTGCGGATTCAGCAGTCTGGTCCTTGGTCGGAACAACCACGGCGAATTTCGTTAAGTGGTCGGTCCTCACCAGGCACGAATGATGCCCTCTCCTGGAATACCCAATTGTCAGGTAATCTACCATTAACACTTCCAGCGGAGCGGACATTATAATGGTTTGAACAGGAACTCGGGGGACTTATTCAACTCGCAGGGCTGGCATCTTTCACACACCTCTCTTACAACTTTTTCTAAGCCAGGAGTGTATGCAAATTGGTGCAAACACCGATAAGTCTTTTCAGGCCGAAAGTGCACACCCTGAGTATGGGCCTCCCGCGCAATGTCTGGGGCCTCCGAGGAGAGGATTACCACCTGCCATTGGTACCCCAACTCGGCTGGCAAGTAGATCCAGCAATACAGCACTCCCTCCGTTACAGTCGGTCTCACTGCCGTAACAACTTCTGTCCATCCGAGCTCAGCCGAGCTCTCGCCTTCCTATCAGGCCAAGTTTTCTGATTCAACCACCTCTTTACTTGTGACAACTCGGGGTCCACATTCTGCAGATGAGCCAACTCTTGTTGAGTCTTCCCCAGCAACCTGGCTACTCATGTCACCACCCTAATTGAACGTGCCAAATCTACAAACACAGGTAGCAGTGTCAGGTCAGGAAGCTCTGTCAAGGTCTTCGTCAACCTCATGCTCTGGTGCACCTCGCATTACTCGTGACAGGGCATGCGCGTTGGAGTTCTCTTTGCCGGACCGGAACCGAATCTGGTAATTGAACTTAGACATCTGCGCCATCCATCACTGTTCTAGCACTTCTAATCTAGCATTCGCCAGATGTGCTAGTGGCTCATTGTCTGTCATCAGCAGAACCTCCGACCCTGCCAGATACTCTGCAAATTTCTCGGTCATGGCCCACATCAGACCCTACCTCTCGGGGCAGCCTGTTCCACTCATTGATCACCATCACTGTCAAAAAGTTTTTTCTAATATCTAATCTGTGTCTCCTCCCCATCAGTTTCATCCCATTGCTTCTAGTCTTTTCTTGTGAAAATGAGAATAAAACTGATCCCTCTACAGTGTGACAGCCTTTAAGATATTTGTAGACAGCTATTAAGTCTCCTCTCAGTCTTCTTTTTTACAAGCTAAACAATCCTAAATCCTGTAACCCTTCTTCATAGGACATGGTTTGCAGTCCAGTCACCATTCTGGTCACTCTTCTCTGAACTTGCTCCAGTCTGTTGATGTCTTTTTTAAAATGTGGTGCCCAGAACTGGACACAGTATTCCAGATGAAGTCTGACCAAAGAGGAGTAAAGGGGGATAATGACTTCACGTGATCTAGACAGTATGCTTCTGTTAATACATCCTAGAATGGTGTTTGCCTTTTTTGCTGCTGCGTCACACTGTTAACTCATGTTCAGTCTGTGATCTATTAGTATACCTAAGTCTTTTTCACACATGCTTTTGGATAGCTCTATTCCTCCCATGCTGTATATTCTCTTTTCATTATTCTTGCCAAGATGTATGACATTGCATTTCTCCCTGTTAAAAACCATTCTATTAGTTACTGCCCATTGTTCCAGCTTGTTTAGATCTTGTTGAATCCGCTCTCTCTCTCTTCTCTAGTATCAGCTATTCCTCCTAACTTTGTGTCATCAGCAAATTTAATCAGTTTATCCTTAATACCTTCATCTAAATCATTGAAAAAAATGTTGAACAACACGGGGCCCAGGACAGAACCCTGTGGTACCCCCACTTGAAACAGTCTTCCAACTGGATGTGCAGCCTTATGACTACTCTTTGACTCCGATCACTAAGCCAGTTACAAATCCATCTAACAGTTGCCTTGTCCATTCCACACTTGGTCATTTTTTTAATAAGGATTGTATGAGATACTTTGTCAAATGCTTTACTGAAGTCAAGATATACTATATCTACTGCATTTCCCTGATCCACCAAGTCAGTGATTTTGTCATAGAAGGAAATTAAGTTAGTCTGACATGACTTATTAGTTACAAACCCATGCTGGCTCTGGTTAATCACTTCATTCTCATCCAGGTACTTGCATAAATGTTGTTTAATAATTTGTTCAAAGATCTTTCCTGGTATGGAAGTCAGGCTCACAGGACTGTAGTTCCCTGGGTCCACCTTTTTCCCCTTTTTGAAGATAGGGACAACATTTGCTCTTCTTCAGTCTTCTGGAACTTCTCCTGTTCTCCAAGAATTTTCAAAAATTATGAAGATTGGTTCTACTATTTCCTCTGCTAACTCCTTCAGTACTCTGGGGTGTAATTCATCTGGACCTGGGGACTTGAATTCATTAATTTTAATTAAGTATTCCCTCACTATCTCTTTGTTTATTGATGGCCTGTATTCTTCTAATCCTACAATAGAACAGTGAAGATTGATTTTACTTTTTCAGAGAAAACAGATGCAAAATAACAATTTAAAAGTTCGGCCTTCTCAACATCATTTTTTTACAACTTCACCATTCTCATCCTGTAAAATTCCTATAACATCTTTGACTTTTCTTTTATTTTTGACATAACTCCAAAATCCTTTTTTATTGCTTTTGACATCTCTTGCAAGCCTTATTTCATTATCAGCTTTGGCTAATCTGATGTGTGCCCTGCAGGTTTTGCAAACTGTGTTATATTCTTCTTTAGATATGCCTCCCTCTTTCCATTTAATAAACATTTCTTTTTTCATTTTTAGCATCTGTTTAAGTTCTGTGTTCATCCAACCTGATTTCATTAAATGTTTCTTAGGCTATGTGTCCACGGTAGAATGTTGCTGCGGATTTTTAGGCATGAAAATCCGCGACTTTCGCGGCAAATCCGCACCTATTTTTTGCCGCGGATTTGCCGCGGATTTACCGCGGAATTGCCGCGGATTTTGATGCGGATTTTTTTTTTTTCCCCCCATTCTATAGCCAAAATCCGGATCAAAATCCGCAACAATAATTGACATGCTGCAGATTTTTCCGGAGCAAAATCCGCGGCAAATCCGCCGCGGAAAAATCCGCAGCATGGACACAGCATTTCCAAAATGCCATTGAAATGGCTGGGAAGTGCCGCTGCTGCAGATTTTCGGAAAATCCGCGGCTTTTCCGCGAGAAATCCGCGGCAAAATCCACGCATTTTCCGCAGCGTGGACACATAGCCTTATTCTTCCCTCTTTTAGAGATTGTTAACGATTGCACTTTGAGAATCTCATTTTTCAAGATGTCCCATCCTTCCTGGACATTTCTGTTCTTAAGGACATACGGCCATTGAATCCCTGCTATTCTCTTTTTGAGTCCCTTAAAATCTGCCTTTCTGAAATCCAGCCTTGAAGTCTGAGTTTTCACTGGTCTTCCTCCTCTAGTTATCCAAAATTCTATGATAGCATGGTCACTGCTTCCCAGGAGAGTTAGTTAGTTGTGAAAGGCCAAGAGAGGAGGTTAGAGATAAAAGATGAGCGGCAGCTGGGGAGAGGGGATCATCAATAGGGTGACAAGAGTGGGGAGGTCACAGGCTAGGAAATGTGGAAGCCAGGTGGCGAAATGATCCAAGAAGTGACTGGTTGGGCCAGGAGGCCGATACACAACTGATACTTGTAGGGAGAAGGGGCTATAAAGCCTGACAGTGTGGACCTCAAAAGACCTGATAAGTGCAGAACACACATTAATACAATGTATCCTGCGCCAATAGTCACCAGTGGGGACGTGGAGGCGGTAGAGTGCTGGTCACCCTCTTACATAGTCATAGGCTATCTTTTAAGGGGAAAAACCTGCTTTCATTAAAGTCAGTGGAGCTGGGAGCTACAGGTCATTAATAGGAGCTCTGATAGGCTGCTATAGGCAATGAAGGACATTTTTATTATGACTTCAGTAGAGCCAGAGACACACAGAGACACAAAGACAGATGTGTCGCCCCCGCGGTGGCAGCCTACCACGGCAGCTCGGATCTGGATCTGCGGTGGCTCGAGGGGTCTCCTGCCTGAGGAGTCGGGGTCGCGCGGCCACCCAGAATAAAAAGGGGGAGTATTTACAGGGGAAGATATGGAAGGTTTGTGACGCCACCCTTAGTGCGTGGTAACATTGGTGTACCATCGCTGCGACTGGGAGTACCCACTGGCGATGGTGCCAGCAGCCAGGTGTTTAACCCCTCCACGGGTAAGTGGGATGCCCCAGGACTCAGTGATTGCATTGGGGAGGTGCCGTCGGGCCGGTAAGGGTTAATTGCGTACTCACTCAGTCCAATAACGCTGACGCTGACAACCGTAGTAAACCAAAGTTCTTGATGCACTGCAGCAGGGAGGGAGCACGCCTAGATCCTGTTCCCGTTGGTGTTGCTTGTTAGCCTGTGACCTTAACCTTGGCACCTCTTTTCTGTAGTTGGTCACTTTTAGCATGGAACTAAATGGGTCCCGCTCACCAGTATGGCTAACTGGGTGAGCTTGCTCTCAGGGTTCACGCTTGGGATTTTCTGTACTATGTAGTGGGAAAGTACTATCCTCCTCGTTGCGCTAGTACCCCGATTTTGGAGTGGGTGGACAATGGATCTTGAAGGCTCCGTCCTCGTCGGGTAAATTACCAGGACGCCTGAAGCTACTTCCCGGCCTAGGTCCACGTATCCCGTCGTGCCCTGGCCCCTGCCCAGTGATGCGACAAGGCCTCCGGCTGTCCTCCTCGACAGTCCGTGCCCCTTGTCACGATCCCCTGAAACCAGGGTCCAGCTCCTACCAGGCCCAGACCAACGTCTGCCACGTAGTAAACCAAGGAGCCCAGCTCCTGACCTCTCCTCTCGAGAGTCACTTCTCAACTGCCTCTCTCCTGACACTCCTGACCTCCCCTTACCAACCCCCCAAGATAGCGACCCAATTTCCTTCAGGTCAGCCACTGGTGTGTCTGGTGGGTGTTGTGCAGAGTGTTCCTAGGGTTTTGATTAGCTTGTTCTTAGCAACACCAAAGGTCAGGGACCCGTAACCAAGGAGGAGGTAGATATCATGCAGAAGGGCAGATTGCACAATACCCTGTAACAACCTGATAGGCCAGGGCGTCACACAGATACACACAGAGACAGACACACAGACAGAGACACACAGAGACAGACACACACAGAGAAACATAGAGACAGAGACACAGAGAGACAGACACACACACAGACGCACAGACACACACAGACGCACAGAGACAGAGACACACACAGAGACAGAGACACACAGAGACACACAGAGACAGAGACACAGAGACAAACAGAGACAGAGACACACAGAGAGAGACAGACAGAGACACACAGAGACAGAGACACACACAGAGACAGACACAGACAGACAGAGATGTACAGAGACCGAGAGAAAGGAAGACAGAGAGGGAGACAGATAGAGAGGTAGAGTAGAAAGAGATAGTTACTATCCCGGGAAACGCTGGGTACTACAGCTAGTGTATATATGTATATATATATATATATATATATATATATATAGTACAGACCAAAAGTTTGAACCCACCTTCTGATTCAAAGAGTCTTCTTTATTTTCATGACTCTGAAAATTGTAGATTCACATTGAAGGCATCAAAACTATGAATTAACACATGTGGAATGAAATACTTAAAAAAGTGTGAAACAACTGAAAATATGTCTTATATTCTAGGTTCTTCAAAGTGGACACCTTTTGCTTTGATTACTGCTTTGCACTCTCTTGGCATTCTCTTGATGAGCTTCAAGAGGTAGTCACCGGAAATGGTTTTGCAACAGTCTTGAAGGAGTTCCCAGAGATGCTTAGCACTTGTTGGCCCTTTTGCCTTCACTCTGCGGTCCAGCTCACCCCCAAACCATCTCGATTGGGTTCAGGTCTGGTGACTGTGGAGGCCAAGTCATATGGCGTAGCATCTTATTGACTCGCCCACCCCAGGGCTATGGGACACCCGGTGCCGGGCCGGACTAGTCCGGGGGTAATCAGTGGTGGCGGGGCCCGACTCCGTGGCCCTGGTGGGTGTCAGTTAAATATGGCTGATGACTTGGGGTTTGTGTTCGTGACGCCACCTGTGGTATGCAGCTATTAAGCCGCCGCTGCTGTGTGAGGCCTCCGGGGTGATGATATGGCAGCAATGGTGGTACTGCTCCCCACAGGTGGAGCGGTGCCCCGGGGACACTGTTGGTGCTTATTCGTGTCTATGCAGAGAAATAACTGAGGCAACACCAGGGGTGCAGTTTCAAGGTCTTTACTCACAGTTCTTGTCAAGGCCTGCAGGAGCCTTTGGACTGCTGGGACCACCGTCAGGGACCTCCGCCGATCCCGGGTAGATCTGGGGGTTGATGCCAGTGCACCCTTCTAATTGTGTCCTTTCTCAGCTGACTTCACTGGCCACCAGCTCTGAAGCTATCTGTGGCCCTGGAATCCCTTCGTTCCCTGCTTGGTGTCACCTGGACCCTCCGAGTCCCAGGGTCTTCACCAGGAAGCGCCACTTTCTTCTTTCTTTAGCTCCTGCCTGACTAGAGCTCTTCTTCTACTCTCTGTTTCTCTCCTTCTCTGTTGCTTTCTTTCTCTGTTGCGGACACTCTGAACTCACAGAGCGCCTTTCTCTTTCACAGCTACATGCTGGCTCCTCACTCTCTCACTCTCTGAGGTAAACTGAAACTCTGACCTTCCTCTCTGCTCTACACTCGGCTGGCTATCCCCACCCCCCGGTTGCTAAGCTACCACCCTATGGGAGCAGGGATGGGTCTTACGATCCCTCCCAGCATGCAGCATGGGAGGGTTACTGCCACTATCCCTTGTCCCAGTGTGTGCCTAGCAATGGGTGTAGTGCAGTTTTACCTGTGAACTGGCATGTACCCCTTTCCTTACCCAGGATGGGACATCACACCTCTGACTGGGGTGCAATGTCTCTGTGGCGACGGAAGCCTCAGGGGCGCTACACTCCCCCACAGCGAATCCCAGCACGTCCTCGGGCTGAAACAACAAAAACAATGGAAGAAACTGCAAAATTTTGTTATGCATAAAACATTAAAACTTTAGGACATTACATCCCTTTATGGGAGGCACATAAATAACACATTCACCGGGGACCACATTCCAGTCCAGTGGCCCGGTAACACATAAACAGGGGGGGGTCATCTTCAAAAAGAACAGGGGACAAGGATTCAGGACTAGGGTGTCATCTTCGAAAAGAACAATGGGCAGACATTCAGGGGCTATGTACTGTCCTGACTCCATTAACTCCTTGTCTTCCTCCACCAGGGGCTCCGACCCTTGATGGCGCCCACTGGGACTCTGACCCAGCGACGGTCAACAAGTCAGACAAGGTCCTCCTCCTTCCACCTCTTGTGCTGGGTGGCGTCTCCTGGAGAACTTAGGGACGTTCAACAAAGGCAGGAAGCATTATTTCTGGAGCAGGTCCTTTAAAACTTTCAACTCGGACGTTTAACTTCAGGGGTTATATACAGTTCAGCATCTTCTTTCCTTCTTCATTACTTGTGAGGATAGATGCGGGGGTCCCACTCCGGCATTGCTCCAGGCAACGGGTAGGCCGAGGAGATCATCGTCTGCGTCTCCTGAGTGCTGGTCGCTGGCCTACTACGGGGCGCTGCAGCCTGGGTAGGAGTGGGGCTGCTGCGGGGTGATGGTATCGGAGCTGCGTCCTCCTCTGGATGTTCAGGGGTCTGCTCTTTAGCCACAACAGTTGCTGGGATAGACGGCGTTGCGGCCTGGTCTGATCTGGCCGAATAGGGGGTTTCTGTGCCGGACGTCTCAGCAGGGACTTCAGTCAGGGTCGCAGCATGGACCTCAATGGGCATCGCAGCAGAGACTTCAATGGGCATCGCAGCAGAGACCCCAGTCGGGATCACAGCAGGGATCGCATTCGGGATCGCAGCAGGGATCGCGGTGGGCATCGCAGTGGCCTCTGGTAGTAACGCCGGCGGGGTCAGCACACCCGATCGGGCAGGGGCAGTATAGGACTCACCCAGGGTTAGGCCGGAGATGCTCTGCAGCAGGATCGCCATCGCTGGTGTGGGCTCCGGATGGTCATGGGCGGCACCTCCACACAGGCCTTGCTGCACAGACACCTGCAGCTTCCTCATGGCCAGCACCATCTCCTTCCCCCACACGGCTGTCTCCCGTCCGCTCTGCTCGTTCATCCTGTCAGCCGTTCCCCCGACTTCAGCCTCCAGCTCAGCGGCGGTCACAGGCCTGATCCAGGTGAGCTCCTCCTGGCCTCCGCTTGCAGGAGCCAACTTCTTTCTTCCTCCATACAGCAGCATTCTTAGCGCGCCATTTTTCTCTCCTCCGCTCTGCATAGCGGGCACTGCTTCGCGCTCTTTTGCCAAGACCAAGGGGGCGGGGTTTCTCTTCGCGCCCTTTCTTCTGACACGCCCCCCTTCTTCCCGCTCTCAGCAGCGCTAATGGTGGCGGTTTCCACAGTAAAACACACAGTCTTTTTAAAGGCGCACAGTACCCGGTGGGCGCCGGGCACGAGATCCTGTTCGTGATGCCAAAATTGACTCGCCCACCCCAGGGCTATGGGACACCCGGTGCCGGGCCGGACTAGTCCGGGGGTAATCAGTGGTGGCGGGGCCCGACTCCGTGGCCCTGGTGGGTGTCAGTTAAATATGGCTGATGACTTGTGGTTTGTGTTCGTGACGCCACCTGTGGTATGCAGCTATTAAGCCGCCGCTGCTGTGTGAGGCCTCCGGGGTGATGATATGGCAGCAATGGTGGTACTGCTCCCCACAGGTGGAGCGGTGCCCCGGGGACACTGTTGGTGCTTATTCGTGTCTATGCAGAGAAATAACTGAGGCAACACCAGGGGTGCAGTTTCAAGGTCTTTACTCACAGTTCTTGTCAAGGCCTGCAGGAGCCTTTGGACTGCTGGGACCACCGTCAGGGACCTCCGCCGATCCCGGGTAGATCTGGGGGTTGATGCCAGTGCACCCTTCTAATTGTGTCCTTTCTCAGCTGACTTCACTGGCCACCAGCTCTGAAGCTATCTGTGGCCCTGGAATCCCTTCGTTCCCTGCTTGGTGTCACCTGGACCCTCCGAGTCCCAGGGTCTTCACCAGGAAGCGTCACTTTCTTCTTTCTTTAGCTTCTGCCTGACTAGAGCTCTTTTTCTACTCTCTGTTTCTCTCCTTCTCTGTTGCTTTCTTTCTCTGTTGCGGACACTCTGAACTCACAGAGCTCCTTTCTCTTTCACAGCTACATGCTGGCTCCTCACTCTCTCACTCTCTGAGGTAAACTGAAACTCTGACCTTCCTCTCTGCTCTACGCTCGGCTGGCTATCCCCACCCCCCGGTTGCTAAGCTACCACCCTATGGGAGCAGGGATGGGTCTTACGATCCCTCCCAGCATGCAGCATGGGAGGGTTACTGCCACTATCCCTTGTCCCAGTGTGTGCCTAGCAATGAGTGTAGTGCAGTTTTACCTGTGAACTGGCATGTACCTCTTTCCTTACCCAGGATGGGACATCACACCTCTGACTGGGGTGCAATGTCTCTGTGGCGACGGAAGCCTCAGGGGCGCTACACTATCACTCTACTTCTTAGTCAAATAGCCCTTACACAGCCTGGAGGTGTGTTTGAGGTCATTGTCCTGTTGAAAAATAAATGATGATCCAACTAAACGTAAACTGGATGGAATAGCATGCAAGATTCTGTGGTAGCCATGCTGGTTCAGTATGCCTTCAATTTTGAATAAATCCCCAACAGTGTCACCAGCAAAGCACCCCTACACCATCACACCTCCTCCTCCATGCTTCACGGTGAGAACCAGGCATTTAGAATCCATCAGTTCCCCTTTTCTGCATCGCACAAAGACACAGTGGTTGGATCCAAAGATCTCAAATTTGGACTCATCAGACCAAAGTAAAGATTTCCACTGGTCTATTCCTTGTGTTCTTTAGCCCAAACAAGTCTCTTCTGCTTGTTGCCTGTCCTTAGCAGTGGCTTCCTTGCAGATATTTTACCATGAAGTTCTACTGCACAAAGTCTCCTCTTAACAGATGTTCTAGAGATGTGTCTGCTGCTAGAACTCTGTGTGGCATTGATCTGGTCTCTAATCTGAGCTGCTGTTAACCTGCGATTTCTGAGGCTGGTGACTCGGATAAACTTATCCTTCGCAGCAGAGGGGACTTTTGGTCTTCTTTTCCTGGGGCGGTCCTCATGTGAGCCAGTTTCTTTGTAGAGTTTGATGGTTTTTGCCACTGCACTTGGGGATACTTTCAAAGTTTTCCCAATTTTTCGGACTGACTGACCTTCATCTCTTAAAGTAATGATGGCCACTCATTTTTCTTTACTTAGCTGCTTTTTTCTTGCCATAATGCAAATTCTAACAGTCTATTCAGTAGGACTATCAGCTGTGTATCCACCAGACTTCTGCACAACACAACTGATGGTCCCAACCTCATTTATAAGGCAAGAAATCCCACTTATTAAACCTGACAGGGCACACCTGTGAAGTGAAAACCATTTCCGGTGACTACCTCTTGAAGCTCATCAAGAGGATGGCAAGAGAGTGCAAAGCAGTAATCAAAGCAAAAGGTGGCTACTTTGAAGAACCTAGAATATAAGACAAGTTTTCAGTTGTTTCACGCTTATTTAAGTATTTCATTCCACATGTGTTAATGCATAGTTTTGATGCCTCCAATGTGAATCTACAATTCTCAGAGTCATGAAAATAAAGAAAACTCTTTGAATGAGAAGGTGTGTCTAAACTTTTGGTCTGTACTGTGTGTATATATATATATATATATATATATATATATTCAGATATATTGTGAATTTCAGACTTGTGGTATATGTCTGGGTATTTTCAGAATCAGAAATTGGACAAAATTTTGGCCCCAAAAACGTGATACCTTTCTTGTTTCTATAATCCCAATCAGAGCCATTCAACTTGGAATCACGGGTAGTCGTTTATAATCCCCGGTGACGGCACGTTCTCTTAACCGACCAATTACAATCAATGCAATGTCTGTTCCTCTCACACAACAGTCTATGCACTCTATAGAAAACCTAATTAAATGGGTGGATAAACAGTTATTTCCCATTGTATAAAAAGCCGCGTTCTTTATCACCTGGGGATTGTGAAATGTGTTGAATTATTTAGATTTCTTGGTTGGTGCAGACAAATGTCTGTGATTTAGGCATCAATCGTAGGTACTGTAAAGAGTTTGTATGTTCTCCTTGTGTTTGCGTGAGTTTCCTCCGGTTTCCTCCCACACTCCAAAGAAATATTGATAGGGAATATAGATTATGAGTCCCAAAGGGGACAGTGATGATGGTGTTTGTAAAGCCCCAGGGAATTAATGGTGCTATAGAAGCAAGTAAAAGAAATAATAATAGGTACGAGATGAAGGAGTGACACTGAGTTTATATATTGCTACATCTTCAGTATATCCATATATCTTACAGATCTATAGAAGCTGGATCTCGGGGGTCCTCGCTGCTGTGCCGTAACCGGAGAAATCCTACCAGAAAATACTTAGCACAAGGCGATCTCAGTCTCATATCTATCCTGCCTCGCTTTATATCCATCTTTTTATCTCACACCTCTCTAGTTATCTCGTATCTCTCCAGTGTCTGCCATCTCATGCCTGTTTTTGTTGCGGTACATACATAAATACATATGTTACAGACGTTACAGAAAGCCACGGACCCACTTGGGGGGAGGGGCGACATGACCAAGGGGGAGGTAGGGAGTGATGGGTTAATAGGGACAGTGGTATATGCCTAATATGGCTTTGGGGGATGGTTTTAGCCGGGGAGGAAGAGGAGGAGCAGGGAAAGGGTTAGCTGGGAGAGGAAGGAGTTACCTCCTCTTCTGTTTCCGGACGCCGAACGATCTGCACGTGCACCTCCATGGCAGATCTTCAGGAGCTCCAGCGTCTGATTCAGGCAGCGGTCGCAGCGCACGGGCCCCTGGCAGTGCAGACCCACATCAGGGCTGCCGGGGTTAACCCGTCGGCGCTTGCCCCTCGTCCCCCCAGCAGCGGCGGGCGCCAGTCGCGGCCCCCCCGCAGGTATTCCCCGGGCGCGGGGGGGGCGAGGAGGAGATGTAAGAGCCCCTCCAGGGACCCTCCGCAGAGTGCAGCGCAGCAGCAGCGTCTGGCTGCTGCAGAGGCCGGCGGGAGGAATCTTCGTTCCAGCCGCGGCGGTCGGGAGGTGGGAGTGGCCAGCACGGGGCCTGCTTCCGGTCCCGGCCTCCGGGCTGGAGTTACTGAGACTGCAGCGGCTCCAGGCCGGGAGCGCGCTCGGCGCAGGAGAGAGGCCAGCAGATCCCCCTGCAGTCGGCGGGGGGACCGCGGGGCTGCACGTGGCGGTAGGTCCGGCGCCGGGGGGGGGTCTGCGGTGCCTGACCCCGGTGCGGCTGAGAGAAGGAGTGACGGCGGGAGCCCTGCGGCAACCGCCGGGTCACTCAGTACCGCTGTGCAGCCCCCGGATGTGGCAGTCTCCCGTGGGAGCGGGAGGACTCGGCGGATGGAGGCCTGCAATAGCCCAGGAGGGCCAGAGGCGACGACGGCTGAGATCCGGAGCCGGGCGTCTGGTCGTCCGCGCCCAGAGGCCCCTTGCAGTCGGCAGGGGGGCGGGCGCAAGAGGTCGAGGCCCGGGGTGCCGGCGCGGGGGACAGGACGGTCTCCTGGGTTGTCACCCCGGGGCAAGAGATGGAGCGGGGATGACTCTGCCCACGCGGCGGCCCTGTCTGGCGGCCGTGGTGGGGGGGGTGCTGCGGCGGCGCCCCCCGGATGTCGGATGGAAGATGAGGCCAGCGGCGAGGAGGGGGAAGAGGCTTTCGGTTCGGAGGAGTCGGATGGACGACAGACGGAGGACAGCGAGGCGGCGGTCTCGGGAGACGCCGAGCGGCGGTCGGGTGAGACGGCCGCGGAGGCGGCAGGGGCTGCGCTGGCGGGGGGCTTCGGGGGGGGGGGCGGCTGCGGCTACGGCAGCGCCCGCTGGTTTCGCAGTGTGGAGTCAATTGTTGGGGCTGTTGCAGGGGCTGGCGGCGGCTTCGGGAGCGGGGGGGGAGGGGGCCCAGGCGCCGGTGGCGGCGTGGGTGGGTGCAGCCGGTTTAGGGGCCTCGGCGGCGACGGGGGGTGACGGAGCGGGTGCGAGTAGAGGGGGGGGCGAAGGGGGGAGTGAGACGGGGGGGGGAAAGGAGAAGGAAAAGGAGAAGGAAAAGGAGAAGGAAAAGGAGAAGGAGGATGAGGTGGTGCGCTTAGATGATAGGGCTAAAAGCGAAGTTTATGTTTGTTTTGAGGGCCCGCTGGGGGCCCATTTAAAGAAGGAGGTGCGGGAAAAAATTTGGAAAGGGGAATATGTGGAGATATTTTCTCTGCTTCCCCTGGAGAAATTTAATTTGGATAGGGTTAAGCCGAGTGATTCCAAAAAGGAGAAGGACGAGGAGGAAAAGCGCCGTTATAGGCTTATTCCTCGGACTTTTGCCAACTGGCTACAGGCATTTGCGATTTTGGCAAGCGTGGTCGGGGAGAAGGAGCCGGAGCATTGTTCGGCTTTGTTCGGCTACATGGATGCGATAGGGGAGGCTTATCGAGTTTATGGCGGACTGGCGTGGCTGCGCTACGACGAGCAATTTAGGCAGCGGAAGGCATTGCGGCCAGATATGCGTTGGGACCATAAGGATATTTCCTTATGGATGCGATTGATGTCGGCACCGGCTCAGCCCTTTCGGGGGGGCGCCGGGGGTTCGGGGGGGGCCGGGTCCCCGGCAAGTTTCAAGAAAGGTTTGTGTTGGCAGTACAATGAAGGGCAGTGCAGGTTTGGAGCGGCGTGCCGTTTTAAGCATGAATGCTCCGGATGTGGGGGGGGACATAGCTTGTCCAAATGTTTTAAAAAAGGAAAAGGAAAGGCTGGTGATGGGGCTGGTAAGAGGGACGACGCCGGTGAAGGTAGAAGTGATGGTTCCGTTTTTAAATAGGTATCCGGACAAGGAGGCGGCGGCGTTGTTAAGTTCTGGTTTTTCGGATGGTTTTCATATTCCGTCGGTTGTTAATGCATCGGTTCCGCCGTATCGTAATTTGCGTTCCGCTCGGGATCACCCGGAAGTGGTGGATGAGAAGCTGGAAAGGGAGGTGGCTTTGGGCAGGATGGGCGGCCCTTATGTCGCCCCGCCGTGCGGGAATTTGGTGGTGTCACCGTTGGGGGTGGTACCAAAGAAGGAGCGGAATAAATTTCGGCTGATTCATCATTTGTCTTACCCGGAAGGGTTATCGGTGAATGATGGCATTGCGCCGGAGTTGTCGGCGGTATATTATGTGTCGTTCGATAAGGCGTTGGACCTGGTTAGGGCGGCGGGGCGGGGTGCATTGATGGCAAAGGCGGATGTGGAAGCAGCGTTTCGGTTGTTACCGGTTCATCCAGATAGTCAGCATTTGTTGGGTTGCTGGTGGGATGGCAGTTATTATGTTGATCGTTGTTTGCCAATGGGCTGTTCCATTTCGTGTTCGTACTTTGAGGCATTTAGTTCGTTTGTTGAGTGGGTGGTTCGGGACGTGTCCGGGCTTACGTCCATCATTCATTACTTGGATGATTTCCTGTGTGTCGGGCCGGCGGGTTCGATGGTTTGTGCGGGTTTGCTATTTGCGTTGCAAAAAGTTGCGGCCAGTTTCGGGATTCCTTTGGCGCCGGATAAGACGGAAGGCCCGGCGCCGGTGATGTGTTTTCTGGGAATTGAAATTGACACCATTGCTATGGAATGCAGGTTGCCGGCGGAGAAGGTCCGTGATTTGAGGTCCGCAGTGTCAGGGGTAAAAGCGGCGAAGAAGGTGCGGCTTAAGGCGGTGCAGTCTTTGCTTGGAAAATTGAATTTTGCTTGCAGAATTGTGCCAATGGGGAGAGTGTTTGCGAGGCGTTTGGCGACGGCGACGGCCGGGGTACGGTTGCCGGCGCATTTTGTGCGGATCACAAAGGCGATCAGGGACGATTTGGAAGTATGGGATCAATTTTTGCAGCATTTCAACGGCCGGACGCTGGTGATGGAGAGGGTGGCGTCTAACGGGGCGTTGCAGCTGTTTACGGATGCGGCGGGGTCGGCCGGGTTTGGGGCTGTCTTCAGAGGTCATTGGTGTGTCGGGCAGTGGCCACAGGCGTGGCGGGAGAGCGGCTTGGTTAGGAATTTGGCTCTGTTAGAGCTATTCCCCATTGTAGTGGCAGTGGAGCTATGGGGGTCGCACTTTGCCGGAAGGAAAGTGTGTTTTCATTGTGATAACCAGGCGGTGGTGCACGCGATTAACAACTTGTCTGCTAAGTCGGAGCCGGTGGTGGTGTATTTGCGGCATTTAGTGTTGAGATGTCTGCAGTTGAATGTGCAGGTAGTGGCAAGGCACGTTCCGGGTGTTGACAACGAGGTGGCTGATGCTTTGTCTCGTTTTCAGTTCAGCAGGTTTCGGGCGCTGTTGCCGTGGGCGGACGAAGTTGGAGTGGAGTGCCCCGAGGATTTGTGGCATCTGGTGAGGCGGTGATCTCAGACTTGATTCGGAACTCGGTGACCGAGGTGACTTGGTGCCGGTATGCTAAGGTGTGGGCTGAATGGGAGGAGTTGTTGCGTCTGATGTTTGGTGGGGAAAGCGTGGATTACTTGGTGGCTTTGTTGTCATTGGTGAGTACGGATTTTTCAGCCGGGCGATCGGCATCGGCTGTGGCACATCGGGTGTCGGCAGTGGCATTTTGGTTAAAAATGAGAGGGGAGCGTGATGTTTCACAGGATTTTCGGGTTCGTCAGGCTTTGCGGGGCTTTCGCCGTGGCGTACGGGAGAGGGACAAGAGGCGCCCTGTATCGTTTGGTTTGTTGAGACGGATGGTGGGTGGCCTGAGCGGCATTTGTGAGTCTGTGTACGAGACGGTTCTATTTACAACGGCTTTCGGTCTCGCTTTTTATGGGGCGTTCCGGATAGGCGAGCTGGTGAGCCCGTCCAGGGTGACGGGTGGTGGTTTGATGTTTGAGGACGTGCAAGTGAGCAGTAGTCAGGTGGAGTGCCGGATTCGCCGGTCAAAAATGGATCAGCTGGGCCGTGGTAGATTGGTGGTGTTATATGCGGTTCCAGGAGAGGAATTGTGCCCTGTGCGTTTAGTCGAGAGATTTATGGCCGTGAGGGGAGGCTTACCTGGCCCGTTGTTGCGGCATTTGAATGGGTCGTTTTTGTCGAGGTTTCAGTTTGTGGCGGTGCTGCGGCTAAGTCTACGTAACGCGGGGGAGCGCCCGGAGGAATTCGGGTCGCATTCATTCCGAATTGGTGCAGCAACGGAGGCAGCCCGTTGGGGGCTTGGAGATGAGGTGGTAAAGCATATTGGTAGATGGGAATCTTCTTGTTTTCGGCGGTATGTGAGACCGCAGTTGTTGTAGCATCATGGGACTTTGGTTACGTGCGGAAGGTTTGAGGAAAGGGGTGTTTTTTGATGTGTTGGTGGTTGTGCTGTTATTGGTTTTGATATTTTCGTTTTGTTTTATTTGTTATAGGGAAGTGCCTGATCTGGATCTTGGGGCACTCCTTCGTATTTTGGGGTGCCCGTCGGGCGGAGGTCCGCCCGAATGGTCGACAGCTGGGTTTGGATCGTGCGCAGGCGACTGTTCGATGGATCGGAGTTCGGGGCATGGAGTGGGGCAGGGTGGTCCCGGAATTTCGTTTCCATTGTAAAGTTGAGCGGCCCCCGGATGTGCTGGTATTGCATGTGGGGGGTAATGATCTTGGTGCCAGGGCGTCGCGGGATTTGATCCGAGACATAAAGATTGATTTACTGCAGTTGTGGAAGCGGTATCCTGGTTTGCTGGTCGTATGGTCTGACATAGTGACCAGGTTGGCATGGAGAGGGGCTCGGTCGGTGGAGAAGGTTAATAAGGCCAGGGCCCAGGTGAATAGGGTAGTGGCTAGGTTTGTGACCAGGAATGGTGGGATTGTGGTACGGCACAGGGATTTGGAGCCGGCTGATTGGCGATTTCGGAGGGGTGATGGTGTGCACCTCAACGAGGTCGGTCTGGATTTATGGGCGTTGGGTCTGCAGGATGGTGTGGAGCGTGCTTTTGGTGTGTGGCGGGTCCAGGCCACGTAAGGTGTCACGTGGTCTGTCCTGTGGCGGTGGGGGTAGGTCTGGTCCAGAGGTTTGGAAGTGATTGGTGGCTGGACCGGGAGTCATTGTCTTGGTATGGTGGCTCTCGGTTTCCGGGATGTGGCAGGCACGGGGTTCTGCCAAAGTGTGGGGGTCAATCCGTGGGTGATTGGCACCTCGTCTCTGGGTCGGTGTGTTGCGGCCGGGGACAGGGGGAGTAGTAGTAGTGGACTGGGCCTACCCCGGGGGGTATTGTAAATGTTATTGTCTATTGTTACCGTTATGTGGTTGTTTTGGGTCGCCCGTTGGACGGCGTCCCTAAGGTACTAGTCTGTAAAACAATAGGCAATAAAAAAGGCTGCTGTGGCCATTTGAACCAAGTCGCATGCAGTCCGTGTGTTTAATTTTAGAGGATAAGGGGGTTTGGTTACACAGACATCATGACCGGAGAATCCTCCCTCAGCTGGTCAAGAAAGCCACGGACCCACTTGGGGGGAGGGGCGACATGACCAAGGGGGAGGTAGGGAGTGATGGGTTAATAGGGACAGTGGTATATGCCTAATATGGCTTTGGGGGATGGTTTTAGCCGGGGAGGAAGAGGAGGAGCAGGGAAAGGGTTAGCTGGGAGAGGAAGGAGTTACCTCCTCTTCTGTTTCCGGACGCCGAACGATCCCCGCCCACCCTCCCTTTGTGTTGTCATGTGGGAGATGTTTTTGGGTAGTTGGGATACCTTTTGTCACAGTAGCGGTGGGGGTAGGTCTGGTCCAGAGGTTTGGAAGTGATTGGTGGCTGGACCGGGAGTCATTGTCTTGGTATGGTGGCTCTCGGTTTCCGGGATGTGGCAGGCACGGGGTTCTGCCAAAGTGTGGGGGTCAATCCGTGGGTGATTGGCACCTCGTCTCTGGGTCGGTGTGTTGCGGCCGGGGACAGGGGGAGTAGTAGTAGTGGACTGGGCCTACCCCGGGGGGTATTGTAAATGTTATTGTCTATTGTTACCGTTATGTGGTTGTTTTGGGTCGCCCGTTGGACGGCGTCCCTAAGGTACTAGTCTGTAAAACAATAGGCAATAAAAAAGGCTGCTGTGGCCATTTGAACCAAGTCGCATGCAGTCCGTGTGTTTAATTTTAGAGGATAAGGGGGTTTGGTTACACAGACATCATGACCGGAGAATCCTCCCTCAGCTGGTCATGATATCACAGGGCCTGATTCTCCCACAGTGAACTGGAAGAAATGACTTTCCAACAATGTGTATAAATATTTATGAGTGGCTGTGTATAGATAGAGCCGCACCGCACAAGACAGCTTTACCATGCCCGCCATTCCATTACATACACCATTACTTATAACCTAGCTACATGAATTTGCTACATAGACATTGTATGATCTAGATCCCAAAAATTATAATTGGGTTCTAATCACAAAGGAATTAATAAGTTATCTACATACATTGTGACAAAACGTGTGTATTATCCCTGTACTGTGACATCACTGTGTGTATTATCTCTGTACTGTGACATCACTGTGTGTATTATCCCTGTACTGTGACATCACTGTATGTATTATCCCTGTACTGTGACTAGACATGAGCGAACCGGTCGCAGTTCGGCTCGAGGTCGGCTCGCCGAACGGGGGTCCCGTTCGAGTTCGGTTCGTCGAACGTTCGACGAACCGAACTAGAACCAATAGGCTATAATGGGAGGCAATCACAAACACATAAAAATGCATGATAAATGTACACAAACAGTTAATAAACATTGCCATAACACTTACCGGTCCTCGCGATCCCTTCTGCACTCTGTCTCCTGCCGCTATTCCATCCGATGATCGCTGAATCCTCCCGGTGACGGCACTGCCAGCAGAGATGCAGGACCTGTCGTGACGTCAAAATAGCCATATGACCAGTCACGTGGCTATTATCTCATTGGCTACAGACTGGTCACATGACTATGACGCTTCATGTAGGACCTGCGAGTGCATCTCTCCGGTACACGGTGCACATATGTGTATCGCCGTGTACCGGCGACATGCTCTAACACACGGTCGACTCCCCATTCCGTTAGGGACCGGCTGACACAGCCGGTCATTAACGGAGATCACCGTTGCCATAGCAACGCAGTTAGCGGTGACGTCACCGCTAACCGCAGCTCCGAGAGCACCGTTGCTATGGTAACGCGTCTGTCAGCGTTACCGCTGTTACCGCTGACAGCCAGCACTGATCACTCACGGAGTGAAGGCTGCACGCTGCTTCCCGATTGTAGTGAGGATTGTAGTGAGGATGAGGTTCCCCAGCCCCAAGTGATGGGCTGGTGAACCTCATCCTCACTACAATCGTCACTACTACTACACTAGAAAGAAAGAAGACAGAAGAGCAGGATCGTGGAGGGCTGACAGGGGGTAATAAAGATGGAGTCTCTAATGTGTCTGTGTATTTATTTCTATTAAAGTATTTTTTCTCTGTGTGGTGTCTTTTTTTTAACCCTTTATTGGAGATTCTTAATGGCCGGGTCAAACGTGCCTGATATTAAGAATCTCTGGCTTAATACTGGCTAGTAAAACAAAGCCAGTATTAACTCATGATTACCCAACAAGCCACCCGGCTCCAGGGCTGTTGGAAGAGTTGGATACAGCGCCAGATGATGGCGCTTCTATGAGAGCGCCATTTTCTGGGACGGCTGCGGACTGAAATCCGCAGCAGAGGCGCCCAGAAACCTCGGGCTAACCTGTGCTGCGGATTCCAATCCCCAGCTGCCTAGTTGTACCCGGCTGGAGACAAAAATGGGGCGAAGCCCACGTCATTTGTTTTTTAATTATTTCATGAAATAAGTGAAATAATTAAAAAAAAGTGGGCTTCCCTATATTTTTGGTTCCCAGCCGGGTACAAATAGGCTACTGGGGGTTGGAGGCAGCCCGTGGCTGCCTGCTGTACCTGGCTAGCATACAAAAATATGGCGAAGCCCACGTCATTTTTTTGGTGGGCAAAAAACTTCTGCATACAGTCCTGGATGGAGTATGCTGAGCCTTGTAGTTCTGCAGCTGCTGTCTGCTCTTCTCCATACAGACAGACAGCAGCTGCAGAACTACAAGGCTCAGCATACTCCATCCAGGACTGTATGCAGAAGTTTTTTGCCCCCTGAAAAAATTATGTGGGCTTCGCCATATTTTTGTATGCTACCCAGGTACAGCAGGCAGGTACGGCTGCCCCCAGTTGCCTATTTGTACCCGGCTGGGAACCAAAAATAAAGGGAAGCCCTTTTTTTATTATTTCATGAAATAATTAGAAAACAAATGACATAGGCTTCGCCCCATTTTTGTGTCCAGCCAGGTACAACTAGGCAGCTGGGGATTGGAATCCGCAGCACAGGTTGGCCTGAGCTTTCTGGGCCCCACTGCTGCGAATTGCAGTCTGCAGCCGCCTCAGAAAATGGCACTTTCATAGAAGCGCCATCTTCTGGCGCTGTATCCAACTCTTCCAGCACCTGCCTGCTGTACCTGGCTAGCATACAAAAATATGGCGAAGCTCACGTCCTTTTTTTGTAGTTTTTTGGCAAAAAAAATAAAAAATGCTTCCCTGGATTTTCCATTGCCAGTGAAGGTAACACCAAGCAGTGGGGGTTAGCAGCCAGTAGCTGCTTGGATTACCCTTAGCTAGCAATACAAAAAATGCAGCGGGAGCCCATATATATTTTTTTTAATTATTTATTTAAATAACTAAAAATAAAATGGGCTTCCCTGTATTTTGATTGCTGGACATCACAGTGCTGTAAAAAGAAATCTTTAAAAAAATGACGTAGCGCTCCGCGGTATTTTTGATTCTCAGCAGATAAAGCAGACAGCTATGGGTTGCCACCCCCATCTGCCTGCCGTTACCTTGGTTGGCAATCAAAATACAGGGAAGCCCATTAATTTTTTCTATTTAAAAAATAGTTAAAAAAAAATGACGTTGGGTCCCCCCATTTTTGATAGCCAGCTAGGGTAAAGCAGACGGCTGTAGCCTGAAAACCACAGCTGGCAGCTTTACCGTGGTTGGGGATCCAATGTGGAGGTCCCCTCAGGCTCTTTTTTATAATTATTTTATAAATATTAATAATTACACAATAAAAGTAGGGTCCCCCCCAAATTGGATCACCAGCCAAGGTAAAGCGGACAGCTGTGGTCTGGTATTCTCAGGGTGGGAAGGTCCATAGTTATTGGGCCTTCACAGCCTAAAAATAGCAGGCCGCAGGCACCCCAGATGTGGTGCATCCACTAGATGCGCCAATCCTGGCGCTTCACCCCAGCTCATCCCGTGCCCTGGTGCAGTGGCAAACGGGATAATAAATCGGGTTGATACTAGCTGTAAAGTCACCTGAGATCAAGCCCAGCAGTTTGTGATGTCATGGCGTCTATTAGATACCCAACATCATAAACTGTCAGTACTAACAAAAAAAAAAAAAATCGACAAAAGAAATTTATTTGAAAAAACAGTCCCCAAAACATTTCCTCTTTCACCAATTTATTGTAAGAAAAAAAATAAAGGGGTCCCACGACGACTCTGGACTGTCTAGAATATGGGGGGGAGACACTCAGGGAACGTATCCCCCATTTTCTAGGAGTGCGGACCCTTCATGTGAGGAGTGTGGGTGCAATGAATCTGCACTCACTCTCCCCGGGTCCACAGCAGCAGAGTCCATGTCGTAATGGTTGCTACCAAAGCTGCAATGCCCTGCTCATGAGGTAAGGGCATGCCTAATCAGGAGAACTACTGTAGAGGAAGCTCTGCTCACTGGTATATAGGTGCTCAGAGGTAATAATAGATAAAATTAGTGAGTAACCTCGGCACTCTAAATCTCCCAGACTAAGTCAGTAAGTCACTACGGATAGTAATGCAAAATCACTCTTTATTGGTCCGTATTAAGAAAAAAAATTTTTCATAAGCATATATGTTTTTGTCCAAAACAAGTTACAAATGACGTTTCGGCCTGAGCCTTCGTCAGATTGGACTTATCTGCTTGTAATCATGAAAAATGACAATAATCAGTATCACATAAGAGTGAGAGAACAATAACATAAACTCGAACAATGTAGAGGTACAATTGGGATGCAGCAAAAAAATTGCAACACAGCAAGAAATGAAACACATGATACAAATGTCATAATACAGTACAAGGACAATATAGTAATGACAAATATGGGGTCAGAGTAGGCTTAGACAGCTCTGGTACGAAAGAGATGTCAATCATAAAGTAACATGTGCAGTAGGTGTAGAGCTACAGTATGCATGGCAGAGCTAATGGGTAGACTGACCATAGAAAAAGAACGGAGAAAAAGTGGAGAAAAAGTGGAGAAAAAGTGGAGAAAAAATGGAGAAAAAGTGGAGAAAAAGTGGAGAAAAAGTGGGGAAAAAAGTGGAGAAAAAAATGGAGAAAAAGTGGAGAAAAAGTGGAGAAAAAGTGGAGAAAAAATGGAGAAAAAGTGGAGAAAAAGTGGAGAAAAAGTGGAGTAAAAATGGAGAAAAAGTGGAGAAAAAATGGAGAAAAAAAATGGAGAAAAAGTGGAGAAAAAGTGGAGAAAAAAATGGAGAAAAAAATGGAGAAAAAGTGGAGAAAAAAATGGAGAAAAAGTGGAGAAAAAGTGGAGAAAAAGTGGAGAAAAAAGTGGAGAAAAAAGTGGAGAAAAAGTGGAGTAAAAATGGAGAAAAAGTGGAGAAAAAGTGGAGAAAAAAATGCAGAAAAAATGGAGAAAAAGTGGAGAAAAAGTGGAGAAAAAAATGGAGAAAAAGTGGAGAAAAAGTGGAGAAAAAGTGGAGAAAAAGTGGAGAAAAAAGTGGAGAAAAAGTGGAGTAAAAATGGAGAAAAAGTGGAGAAAAAGTGGAGAAAAAGTGGATAAAAAGTGGATAAAAAGTGGAGAAAAAGTGGAGAAAAAGTGGAGAAAAAGTGGAGAAAAAGTGGAGAAAAAATGGAGAAAAAGTGGAGAAAAAAATGGAGAAAAAGTGGAGAAAAAGTGGAGAAAAAGTGGAGAAAAAAGTGGAGAAAAAAGTGGAGAAAAAGTGGAGTAAAAGTGGAGTAAAAATGGAGAAAAAGTGGAGAAAAAGTGGATAAAAAGTGGAGAAAAAGTTTAGAAAAAATGGAGAAAAAGTGGAGAAAAAGTGGAGAAAAAGTGGAGAAAAAAATGGAGAAAAAGTGGAGTAAAAATGGAGAAAAAGTGGAGAAAAAATGGAGAAAAAAATATAGAAAAAGTGGAGAAAAAGTGGAGAAAAAGTGGAGAAAAAGTGGAGAAAAAGTGGAGTAAAAATGGAGAAAAAGTGGAGAAAAAGTGGCGTAAAAATGGAGAAAAAGTGGAGAAAAAGTGGAGAAAAAAATGGAGAAAAAATGGAGAAAAAAATGTAGAAAAAGTGGAGAAAAAGTGGAGAAAAAAATGGAGAAAAAGTATAGAAAAAGTGTAGAAAAAGTGTAGAAAAAAATGGAGAAAAAGTGGAGAAAAAGTGGAGAAAAAGTGGAGAAAAAATGGAGAAAAAGTGGAGAAAAAGTGGAGAAAAAGTGGAGAAAAAATGGATAAATAGTGGAGAAAAAGTGAAGAAAAAGTGGAGAAAAAAATGGAGAAAAAAATGGAGAAAAAAATGTAGAACAAGTGGAGAAAAAGTGGAGAAAAAGTGGAGAAAAAAATGGAGAAAAAGTGGAGAAAAAGTGGAGAAAAAGTGGAGAAAAAGTGGAGCACCCTTTGGTGCCTTTCATGTGGCACTAAGGGGTGCTTAGCTTTGTATTTAGCCAAAAAAAATGAAAAAAAAATGACGTAGGGTTCCCCCTAGTTTTGTAGCCAGCTAGGGTAAAGCAGACGGCTGCAGCCTGCAGACCACAGCTGGCAACCTTACCTTGGCTGGTAATCCAAAACTGAGGGCACCCCACGCTGTTATTTTAAATTAAATAAATAATTTAAAAAAAAAAACACGTAGGGGTCCCCCAAAATTGGATCACCAGCCAAGGTAAAGCAGACAGCTGGGGCCTGATATTCTCAGACTAGGGAGGTCCATGGTTATTGGACTCTCCCCAGCCTAAAAATAGCAGGCCGCAGCCGCCCCAGAAG
Organism: Anomaloglossus baeobatrachus; assembly: GCF_048569485.1. Classification (NCBI taxonomy): domain Eukaryota; kingdom Metazoa; phylum Chordata; class Amphibia; order Anura; family Aromobatidae; genus Anomaloglossus; species Anomaloglossus baeobatrachus. The sequence goes on along the minus strand of NC_134356.1, from coordinate 639,117,272 downwards.
TGGCGCATCCATTAGATGCGCCAATCCTGGTGCTTCGCCCCAGCTCATCCCGCGCCCTGGTGCGGTGGCAAACGGGGTAATATATGGGGTTAATACCAGATGTGTAATGTCACCTGGCATCAAGCCCTGGGGTTGGTGAGGTCAGGCGTCTATCAGATACCCGACATCACCAACTCAGTCAGTAATAAAAAAAATAGATGACAAACACATTTTTATTTGAAAAAACACTCCCCAAAACATTCCCTCTTTAACCAATTTATTAGAATGAAAAACAAATCCAGGTCTGCTGTAATCCAAGGGGTTGCCATGACGATCCACACTGTCCCAGTCAATGAAGAGCAGGATGTTCCCCATTGGCTGGGAGAGCAATGCAGTGACCTGAGCTAACATCAATGGGTCAGCCCAGGTCACTGCAGGGCATGACAAGTGCTGCTGTCAGCGAGGTACATTACCTGCGCTGATCTCCAGCACTGCTGACAGCACCTGTCACTGAGTTCAATGACCGGCGCCTTCACACCAAGTATCGCGAGAGGCCCGTGACGTCACCGCTAGTCAGTCTCGGGTCGGAAGCGAGAGGTGATGTGACAAGCGGCGGCCATGGAGGACAGTGACAGCGCTGAGGTCGGGATGGCGGGACTTCATCACCGCAGGTAAGCCGAGCGGGACCATGTGTGTGTGTGTGTGTGTGTGTGTGTGTGTGTGTGTGTGTGTATGTATGTGTACATGCCGCGGGCAGGAGGGGGCGGAGTGAGCTGAGCGGGGAAGTGTGGGCTTCCTGCACGTAACTAGGATAAAGATCGGGTTACTAACCAAAGCGCTTTGCTTGGATACCCGATGTTTATCTTGGTTACCAGCTTCTGGCAGGCTGCCAGCGATGGCTCCTGCACACTGTAGCTGTAAAAAGCCCTGCTTTTTGCTGCTAGAACCGTTCTCGAACGTATCTAGAACTATCGAGCTTTTGCAAAAAGCTCGAGTTCTAGTTCGATCTCGAACAACCCCCAAAATCACTCAAGCCTAGAACTGGAGAACCACGAACCGCGAACCGCGCTCAACTCTAACTGTGACATCACTGTGTGAATTATCCCTGTACTGTGACATCACTGTGTGAATTATCCCTGTAAGGTGACATCACTGTGTGTATTATCTCTGTACTGTGACATCAATGTGTGTATTATCCCTGTACTGTGACATCACTGTGTGTATTATCCCTGTACTGTGACATCACTGTGTGTATTATCTCTGTACTGTGACATCACTGTGTGTATTATCCCTGTACTGTGACATCACTGTGTGTATTATCCCTGTATTGTGACATCACTGTGTGTATTATTCTTGTACTGTGACATCACTGTGTGTATTATCCCTGTATTGTGACATCACTGTGTGTATTATCCCTGTACTGTGACATCACTGTGTGTATTATCGATGTACTGTGACATCACTGTGTGTATTATCCCTGTACTAGGACATCACTGTGTGCATTATCCCTGTACTGTGACATCACTGTTTGTATTATCCCTGTACTGTGACATCACTATGTATTATCCCTGTACTGTGACATCACTGTGTGCATTATCCCTGTACTGTGACATCACTGTGTATTATCTCTGTACTGGGACATCACTGTGTGTATTATTCCTGTACTGTGACATCACTGTGTGCATTATCACTGTACTGTGACATCACTGTGTGTATTATCCCTGTACTGTGACATCGCTGTGTGCATTATCCCTGTACTGTGACATCACTGTTTGTATTATCCCTGTACTGTGACATTGCTGTGTGCATTATCCCTGTACTGTGACATCACTGTGTGTATTATCCCTGTACTGTGACATCACTGTGTGCATTATCCCTGTACTGTGACATCACTGTGTATTATCCCTGTACTGTGACATCACTGTGTGTATTATCCCTGTACTGTGACATCACTGTGTGTATTATCCCTGTACTGTGACATCACTGTGTGCATTACCCCTGTACTGTGACATCACTGTGTGTATTATCCCTGTACTGTGACATCACTGTGCGTATTACCCCTGGTACTGGGATATCGCTGTGTGTATTATCCCTGTACTGTGACATCGCTGTGTGTATTATCCCTGTACTGTGACATCACTGTGTGCATTATCCCTGTACTGTGACATCGCTGTGTGCATTATCCCTGTACTGTGACATCACTGTGTGTATTATCCCTGTACTGTGACATCACTGTATGTATTATTCCTGTACTGTGACATCACTGTGTGCATTACCCCTGTACTGTGACATCACTGTGTGTATTATCCCTGTACTGTGATATCACTGTGTATTATCCCTGTACTGTGACATCACTGTGTGTATTATCCCTGTACTGTGACATCAATGTGTGTACTATCCCTGTACTGTGACATCACTGTGTGTATTATCCCTGTACTGTGACATCACTGTGTGTACTATCCCTGTACCGTGACATCACTGTGTGTATTATCTCAGTACCTTGACATCACTTTGTTTACTATCCCTGTACTGTGACATCACTGTGTGTATTATCCCTGTACTGTGATATCACTGTGTATTATCCCTGTACTGTGACATCACTGTGTGTATTATTCTTGTACTGTGACATCACTGTGTGTATTATCCCTGTACTGTGACATCACTATGTGTGTATTATCCCTGAAATGTGACATCACTATGTGTATTATCCCTGTACTGTGACATCACTATGTGTATTATCCCTGTACTGTGACATCACTGTGTGTTATATCCCTGTAAGGTGACATCACTGTGTGTATTATCTCTGTACTGTGACATCACTGTGTGTATTATCCCTGTACTGTGACATCACTGTGTGTATTATCCCTGTACTGTGACATCACTGTGTGTATTATCCCTGTAAGGTGACATCACTGTGTGTATTATCTCTGTACTGTGACATCACTGTGTGTATTATCCCTGTACTGTGACATCACTGTGTGAATTATCCCTGTACTGTGACATCACTGTGTGTATTATTAATATTATGATATACTGTAGTATGTATTAGCATTGTTCTGTAATATGATGGTAATAACATGCAAAGTTTGGCGACGCTCCCAGAAAATGTTGCTTATGGTTGCCCACTTTAGGGCCCCAGAAAAAGGATTTTAATCCTCAAACCTGATGGACAGCTAGATGTATAATAGAATATTGGAATAAGAGATAGACAAAGAGACAGATTATTTAAAACACTTGTGGCCGAATCTTCAGAGCTCTGAAAATTCATTACATTTTTGCGCAACTTGGAAATGCTCAAAAATGTTGCAGCATTTGGTGTTTTCACATCCCTTCAGATGAGCTCTACCAAAATAGGCACAGTCAAAATGGAGCTGGGACGAGTAAACGTGGAGCTGGGGACAAGTCATGGTGGAGCTGGGGAGGAGTGAGGGTGGAGCTGGGGACGAGTAAGGGTGGAGCTGGGGACAAGTCATGGTGGAGCTGGGGACAAGTCATGGTGGAGCTGGGGACGAGTAAGGGTGGAGCTGGGGACAAGTCATGGTGGAGCTGGGGAGGAGTAAGGGTGGAGCTGGGGAGGAGTTAGGGTGGAGCTGGGGACGAGTAAGGGTGGAGCTGGGGACGAGTAAGGGTGGAGCTGGGGAGGAGTGAGGGTGGAGCTAGGAGGAGTCATGGCAGAGCTTGGGACAAGTCATGGTGTAGTTGGGTAGGAGTCAATAGAGCTGGGGAGGAGTCAGGCAAAGTTGGGGATTAATTATGGCAGAGCTGGGGACAAGTCAGGGCGGGGCTTGGGATGAGTCAGGGTGGAGCTGGGGACGAATCAGGGTGGAGCTAGGGAGGAGCCAGGGTGAAGCTAGGGACTAGTCATGGTGAAGCTGTGGAGGAGTCGGGCCTGGAGCTGGGGACAAGTCAGGGCGGAGCTGAGAACTACTCAAGGTGGAGCTGTGGAGGTATCAGGGTAGAGCTGGGGCGGAGCTGAGGAGAAGTTGGGCGGAGCTAGAGCTTAGTCATGGAGAAGCTGTGGAGGAATTGGGGCGGAGCTGGGGACTAGTAATAGCGGAGCTGTGGAGCAGTCGGAGCGTAGCTGGGGACGAGGTAGGGTGGAGCTGCGAAGGAGTCAGTGGATCTGGAGTGAGGTCAGGGTGGGTCTTGGCAATTAGTTAGACGGAGCTTGGGGAAAGGTCTGGGTGGAGATAGAGAAGTGTAGGGGTTCAGCTGGGACGGAATCAAATCTGTTGGCTTTTTCTACTCCAGGAATGCTACTCTAGTTCATGACTGGATAAACACTTCTGGCGCAGGGCAATGAAGAGGTCAACACTTACTTGAGGCACCAGTCGTATGCCTCATAATGATTTTTTTGCATTGTACCGTTGGCTGGCACTACGCCTGTCTTTATGAATGTGCCACAAACTGTTATTTTATGGGTGTAAAAATGTGATTTTTTTTTTTTGCAATTTTATGTTTATCTCACCAGCTTTGGAAGAGGGTAGGAAAATGTCATGGTTCAAGATTTATGAAATGATATTTTTTATGATTCTCGCTCCGGTAGGGGATTGGCATAAAAAGTGAAAAATATGCTCTAGACTGAAGGATAAAGATATGTTGTATTTATTAAACATCAACTTTTCAATAAATTTGGTGCAACAAAACTGCAATTCAGCTGAATTGGCCATTCTAAATTTCACTCATGGTACTTTGTTATTGGCCCTTCTAAATTCAACTCATGGTACTTTGTCATTGGCCCTTCTAAATTCAACTCATGGTACTTTGTTATTGGCCCTTCTAAATTCCACTCGTGGTACTTTGTCCCCTGTATGAATATGGGGAGCGATTTACTAATGATTTTATGCCCGGCGTATAGCCTGGTGCATAACCAGAAGAAAATTATGGAGTTTGTAATATTTGTGACTTTTCATAACTTTACGCCACTTTCATCAACATTTTGAAAGTGACTAGACCTGGCTGTATGGGAACGGCACTAATATAAAAAATCTGCCCGACACCCAAGAAACAGACAAATGTGAACAGGTGCATACTGAAGGAACTAGTCCATAATGAGGGGCACTGCAGCCAGAAACTTGAGATGCTGCCCCCTGACTGCTGGCCCCTCTGCATGTTAAAATAGAGTTCTCCCCCCTGGAAAGACACTGACCTGCCGCCCCCGCCTCCTGTGGTGTGACTGGCCTAAGCCCCGCCTCCTGGATACATATCACTGTGCTGCCCAGCTTCCAGCCTCTCGGCTGCAGGACCCGGACCTGTTTGGACAGCCGGACACAGGGACCCGCTCCTGGAGGCGGAATGAGAGCTATCAGCAGGGAGGTAAGCGTTTCAGCTCACAGCGCTGTTAGCTGTGAGCGGCTCCCTCTCTGCTGAGGCACAAGCAGTGTGTGCCGGTGAGCGCAGCGTTCTATGGGAACGACCCGCCTGCTGGTCCGCTTGTGCTCGTCATTTTTTAAACACCCTTAACCCCCTCCCTCCCTCCAGCCTCCCCAAAAATCAGCATGGAGGAAAGCGTCCTGCTCACGGCGCTTTTAGCTGTGAGCGGCTCCCTCCATGCTGAGGCTCAAGCTATGGGCGCCGGCGAGCGGCGTTTCTGAGGAAACTACCTGCCCGCCGGTCAGCTTGAGCCGCCATTAAGTTTTTAAAAAAAAAAAGAGCGCTTCGCGCTTTTTGTCTTTGGCCCCGCCTACCCGCCGCCCAGCCACCGCCGCCAGTACTGAGAAGGAGCAGGGTAGGGCTGTGTGCGCTCTGCACGGCACCGAAAAGGTGTGCCTCAGAGCGCAGCTGAAAAGCTCCGTTCTGAGGCGCATGGTGCCGGCAGAGAACGTGCGCTCAGCCTGCAGCTCCTCCCATAGACAGAGCAGGAGCTGCCGGCGGAGCGCACGGAAGAAGTGACATGTCACTTCTTAGAACACAGGGATTCGGGCCCCAGCTGATTCGCTGCGTTCTACTATACAACGTGCGTACGGCCTCTGCACAGCCTCCATAGACTGTGCAGGGGACGCAGGACGCATGAATTACGCACACAGCCTAATTGAAGTGCAGACTCAGTGCAGTCCCTGTCACAGCGCAGGTTGGAGGCACGGTAGGGGGGAATGTAGTATGCAGGCACTAACCTGCAAGAGTTCAAATCACCCCATCCCACACGGACTGAACTTCCCCTCCCCTCCGTTTGTATGCCCCGGGAATGCCAAGGGGGCTAGCCTGGGAATGAACCAGGTACCATGTGGGTCTCCCAGTGAGCGGGTGGGTTAAGGGATTCTGTTAGGACTTCATTGTTCAAATTGAGGGGCTGGTAGTGAACAGGGGCAAGAAGCAACAGTCAGCAGGTGGCGTGTTTTCCCTCCTGCTGATACCAAACCTACACCGAGCCCCCTCCCAGGCCAAAACACACCCCATTTCACATTATACAATGGTGACTGTTTACAGCCCCGCCCCGTTGTCACACAGTGGTTTCAGCATGTTATGGCGGCGGTGGGTGCGGTGCCGACCATCGCGTTGTACGGTCATGTGCAGGGGTCACGGTAGCAAGCTTTGGCATGGGTAGCCACCATGTCGGGAGTCTGTCATCTTAACCCTTGGATAGGTGTGAGCGTCGTCGTAGCAGGCGTTACGTGGGTAGATCTAGATCCAGTCATCTTGTCATTTCCTGAATCACCAGGTGAGTACCCTGATGGGGAGTGCGGGGTGGGATAAGTCCCCCTTGGGAGGATAACGTGATGTCACAGGTAACAGGCGTCCCGCCCAGCTCTACATGTTGTCACTAAGTTATTTATAACAAACAATGTTATTGGTGCTGAGGGAATCGCCCTCCCCCTTTTTTCTGGTAAAAGCTGTGATGGTATCTAGCATTCCTACCCCTTGTAGACAGCATTCCACAATCTACCCGCTCTAACTGTAAAGAAGCTTTCCCTATTTCGGAGGATTAAGTCTGGTGCCAGTTTATTTATATTGAGTACACGGGTATTTATACAAATTATTATTATTTATGATAGCGCCATATAATTCATGGCGCTGTACATGTGAAAGGGGTTTTACATAATACGTACCAGTATAATAATCATAAACCGTACAAGGCAGACAGGTACAGGAGGAGAGAGGATCCTGCCCGGGAGGGCTCACAGTCTACAAGGGATAGGTGAGGATACAGTAGATGAGGGCAGAGCTGATTGTGCGTCGCTGTATCAGACGGAGGGTTACGGCAGCTTGTAGACTTGTCGGACGAGGTACGAATGAGATATCCTCTGAGACGTCTTTCAAAAATTAAACATATCTTATTTTTCAACCTTATTTTAATACAGGCGGCCTCCATTCCTTGTAATAATCTTGTTGCCACCTGTTAACTGACCCTTCAAGTGATTTGTAGATTAGTGACAATACGATGGGATCACGAGATCTAAACCCCCTGTTATACACCCTAATTTAATGCTGTAATTGAAAGAAGGGATCTATATTGGTCACAGATAGTTTTATCGAAATGTGAGAAGTATATTTCTGTACATTTGCATGGTTTGATTGTTTTTCTAAAATTGCTTCTCTTTTGTAGTGAAGTAATTCTCATCCTTTTGTACTAGATTTTCCCTCTTTGGTTAATTACGTATGTTTTAATTGGTTTTCCTTACCGTAGGAACCGAAAATAAACAAGTGAGATGGGTAAACCGGCAAGGTTAGCTATTCGCAGAATAATTAGGCTCGCTAATATTTTCTGGACAATTACTTCCACATAAATATTCTAAAAGGTATAAATTCGCTTTTAGTTTTGTGTGCTGTGCATGGATTGGGGACGCTGCCCCATTGGGGCTTACGGTCTGGATTCCTTACCTGTATGTTTATGGGGGTGTGGGAGGAGGCTAGAGTGCCCGGAGTAGACCCACGCAGTCACGGGGAGAACGTACAGGCTCCTTGCGGATGGTGTCCTTGGCGGGATTTGGGCCCAGGACCCCAGGGCTGCAGCTAGCCACTGAGCCACCGTGCCATGCCATAATAGTTTCAAGAGCAGGAACAGACAGATTTGTAGATGGAGTATTACGGCGTTGCAGGGCCAGCTGTTTGAGATCATTTGCGATTCAAAAGGTTTATATAGTTATATATATATATAAAAAAAAAAAAAAAAAATGCTCCTTATGCTGGGCCCGGGGGGGGGGCATGGTCCATTAACCTACCTTTGATTGCGCCTTTCCCCCTATTATGGTTCCAGCTACACAAAAGGGGGGGGGTGGACTGGGAAATAGGAGAATGACCAGTGGTCCGACGGTGCCGGTGGGTAAAAGCCTTAACCAACTACAGCCCTTTCCTCGAATAAGTAATCAGGCTGATTAGGTTTTTTGTGGCTTGGAATGCCTATGGGTCAATGCAGGGTTGAAGACAAACAGGCATCTGGGTCCGGGTTAGCATCGGGCACCTTATTGCAATCCCAATCTCAGGTATTTTGGTAACTCAACCCACCAGCAGGATCCAGGTTTGGAGTTCTCAGCCAGATGGTGGGTGTGTGGTGAAGTTAGGCCCATGATCCAGGCCTCCATTTTGCATGGACTTGACGGTTCTATGGTACGTTATTCAGTGGATGTTGCTCTGGTGGTTTATGTGCGTGACGATTTTACAAGCCACCCTCTTGTATTACACGCCCTGCAGTAGTCAGCGAATGTGCACCATTTTCGGTTGCAAGCAAACTGTTACGAGGACGGTCTTCCCAAATTTAAATTGTGGAACGGTACTGAAGCGATGAGGGTCTTGTGGGGTGTAAGGTATTGAAGGGTTGGATGATTATGGTAAGTGAGTGGAGCACAGTAGGCCTATTCTTTTTTAGCCGAAGATTTTTTTTTTTTTTTTTTTTTTTTTTTTTTTTAAAAACAAAACAAAGGGGTGGTTTGGATTGTTCGCCCCATTGCAAATCTATACATTGATATTTTGGATCTTTTTCTCCCACTCGGCGGGTGTCCCGACGTTGTCGGTTGTTTCTCTTAGGCGAGCGGGAGTATGGGACCAGTTTTTACCCATGACGACGGCACTTCATTTTAGCGTCACGTAGTTTGTCCTCCATTTTGTGGGCTGGTTTTTGGTTGGTAATGCGACGGTTACTCGTTCGTTATTTTTGGTGTTTGCCAGCCTGGTACCCGGCACGTACTCTCCCAGAGTTGGGGTGCTACAAGGCTTCAGGAGCCAGCATACATGAGCACGGTTTCAGTGGATCAGGTGACGACAATGGAAATGCATTATGAGGGACGACAGGTCGGAGTTGGTTTTCTTTTTTGAAATCGGGTTTTTATTTGACACGTAAGGAGATTCAGAACAGCGTACAGGGCTAATATAAAATGATATGATTGTGATTTGTTTATCCAAAAAAAAAAAAAAAAAAAAAAAAGTTTTGTCAGTACCACCTTGGAGAGAAGAGGTGTTTGACGGTTACGAGAATTCCCTGTTCTGACAGTGTTTTTTGCCTTTCAGATCCAAGTCGGCCCAGTGATTGGGTCCGAGGTTACTTCCATGTATGTTGGCAGCGAGGAGAGCGGATCTTCGCCTCTTCGCCTTGGTGGTCGGTTCTTTGTTCCTGTTACAGTGAAAGTAATTGGAGAGGTTACCGGGGCTTGGCTCAGCGGTGGGTTTATCGGAGGGGACCAAGATTGCGTGAGCTCTCTTTTTACAATCGACTTGGTGATACACATAGGCTTCAAGTATCTGGTCCAAGGCCGTCTAGCTAGGCCTCTTACCCTTATCCGGTCAGAGAGGTACAAATTTCCCTGTTTAGTGCAGAGTGTTACAACGATCCGGTCGAAGGTTACCCTCTGGCCCAGGGGGCTTGGAGCTATGGAAGAAGGTGATAAGGATCTCTCCTGGCACATGGTCGATCGGGGCCTACCCAAGTTGTGCTGTTCATAAAGTGTTTGTATAAAAAAAAAAAAAAAAAAAAAAAAAAAAAAGGTTGGAGGTCTGGCACCGCCAGCTGGAAGGCAATATTTGGCTGTCCTTAAGCTCAGATGGGTACATCCCGAATGATGATGTTGTGGATGTGGTGGTTGCGGAAATTCCTGGGACGGCTCAGGTATTTCAGTTTTTTGGGTGGGGGTCGCAGCTTGCTGCGCTGTGCTGCTCCTTGGCGGAAGGGGTAGGAAAAGTGGTGGTGAAATACCCGCGCCGGACGGCCGGATGGCGGTACATTTGCCTGAACCCCGTGATGTTGGCAAGTTAATGCCGTTAAAAGCTGCGACCAAATTTTATGCCAAAAGATGAGAGTGGTTTTTTCCCCATACCTCTCTCCAAAAATGGAAAATTCAAATAAAAGTATTTTAACCCCTTCAGCCCCCAGCCTGTTTTCACCTTAAAGACCCGGCCATTTTTTGCAATTTTGACCAGTGTCACTTTGACAGGTTATAACTCTGGAACACTTCAACGGATCCTGGCGATTCTGACATTGTTTTTTCGTGACATATTGTACTTCATGTCAGTGGTAAATTTAGGCCGATATGTTTTGCGTTTATTTGTGAAAATTTCGGAAATTTAGCGAAAATTTGAAAATTTTGCAATTTTCAAAATTTGAAATTTTATGCCCATAAATCTGAGAAATATGTCACACAAAAAAGTTACTAAATAACATTTCCCACATGTCTACTTTACACCAGCGCAATTTTTGAAAAAAAAAAAAATTCCGTTAGGAAGTTAGAAGGGTTCAAAGTTCATCACCAATTTCTCATTTTTCCAACAAAATTTACAAAAAAAAATTGTTTAGGTACCACATCACATTTGGAGTGATTTGAGAAACCTAGGCGACAGAAAATACCCAAAAGTGACCCAATTCTAAAATCTGCACCCCTCACTCTGCTCAAAACCACATCCAAGAAGTTTATTAACCCTTTAGGAGCTTCACAGCAACCAAAGCAATGTAGACGAAAAAATGAAAATTTTACTTTTTTAACACAAAAATGTTACTTTAGCCATAAAAATTAGTATTTTCACAAGGGTATCAGGAAAAATGCATCATAAAATGTATCGTGCATTTTCTCCTGAGTACGCAGATACCCCATATGTGGTGGTAATCAAATGTTTGGGCGCACGGCAGGACTCGGAAGGCAAGGAGCGCAATTTGAATTTTTGAGTGCAAAATTAGCTGCACTCATTAGCGGACGCCATGTCGGGTTTGAAGACCCCCTGAGGTGCCTAAACAATGGAGCTCCCCCACAAATGACCCCATTTTGGAAACTAGAGCCCTCAAATATTTTTTCTAGATGTTTGATGTGCACTTTGAACCCCTGGGGGCTTCACAAAAGTTTATAACGTTGAGCCGTGAAAAGAAAAAAAAATTTTTTTACCACAAAACTGTTGCTTCAACCAGGTAGCTTTTTTTATCACAAGGGTATCAGGAAAAAATGCACCATAAAATTTATGGTGCATTTTCTCCTGAGTACGCAGATACCCCATATGTGGTGGAAATCAAATGTTTGGGCGCACGGCAGGACTCGGAAGGCAAGGAGCGCCATTTCACAGCAAAATTGGTTGGAATTATTAGCGGACGCCATGTTTCATTTGGAGACCCCCCTGAAGTGCCTAAACAATGGAGCTCCCCCACAATTGACCCCATTTTGGAAACTAGACCCCTCATGGAATTTATCTAGCTGTTTAGTGAGCACTTTGAACCCCTGGAGGCTTCACAAGCGTTTGTAATGTTCAGCCGTGAAAATATTTTATTCTTTTTTTTACCACAAAATTGTTTTTTCAAACAGGTAGCTTTTTTTTCCACAAGGGTATCAGAAAAAAATGCACCATAAAATGTATTGTGCAATTTCTCCTGAGTACGACGATACCTCATATGTGGTGGAAATCAATTGTTTGGGCGTACGGCGGGGCTCAGAAGAGAAGGAGCGCCATTTCACAGTAAAATTGATTGGAATTATTAGCAGACGCCATGTTTCATTGGAGACCCCCCTGAGGTGCCTAAACAATGGAGCTCCCCCACATGTGATCCCATTTTGGAAACTAGCCCCCCCCCCCAATACAAAAAAAATTAGTTTGGCGAAATAAAAAATACAGACATCAGTAAAAAAAAAAAAAAAAAAGAGCGCCTGCCACTAAGACCAGTGCCAACGTGAGAGCAATGCACGAGTCTCGTATCGCATCATCCACTGCAGTCTGGAAGCGAGCAACTGCGCTAGATAATGCGATGCGAGAGGGCGGGGCGGCAGATGAGAAAGAGCGCAGCGGATGGAAGATGGGAAAGGGCGCAGCGGGTGGAAGATGGGAAAGGGCGCAGCGGGTGGAAGATGGGAAAGGGCGCAGCGGATGGAAGATGGGAAAGGGCGCAGCGGGTGGAGGAGCGGCAGAGGATGGAAAGGGCGCAGCGGATGGATGATGGGAAATGGCGCAGCGGATGGAGGAGCGGCAGAGGATGGGGGGTGAGATGGGGGGGGGGGGGGGGGGGGATACCTACCTTACAGGATGGATCTAGGCAGCAGAATCACAGCAGACAGAAGAGGCAGCAGATGAAGGAGGGTGAAAAGGATGGGAGAGAGCAGGCAGCAGATCAGGGAGGGGGGCAGAGTCTGATGGGAGGGGGGAGGCAGCACATGGGGGGGGAGGCAGCACATGGAGGGAGGGGGGAGGCAGCACATGGGGGGGGAGGCAGCACATGGGGGGGAGGCAGCACATGGGGGGGAGGCAGCACATGGGGGGGGGAGGCAGCACATGGGGGGGAGGCAGCACATGGGGGGGAGGCAGCACATGGGGGGGAGGCAGCACATGGGGGGGGAGGCAGCACATGGGGGGAGGCAGCACATGGGGGGGGAGGCAGCACATGGGGGGGGGAGGCAGCACATGGGGGGGAGAGGCAGCACATGGGGGGGGAGGCAGCACATGGGGGGGAGGCAGAACATGGGGGGGGAGGCAGCACATGGGGGGGGGGGAGGCAGCACATGGGGGGGAGGCAGCACATGGGGGGGGGAGGCAGCACATGGGGGGGGAGGCAGCACATGGGGGGAGGCAGCACATGGGGGGGGGGAGGCAGCACATGGGGGGGAGGCAGCACATGGGGGGGGAGGCAGCACATGGGGGGAGGCAGCACATGGGGGGGAAGGCAGCACATGGGGGGAAGGCAGCACATGGGGGGAAGGCAGCACATGGAGGGAGGGGGGAGGCAGCACATGGGGGGGAGGCAGCACATGGGGGGAGCAATGGGGGAGGCAGCACATGGGGGGAGGCAGCACATGGGGGGAGGCAGCACATGGGGGAGGCAGCACATGGAGGGGGGAAGGCAGCACATGGAGGGGGGGAGGGGGAGGCAGCACATGGAGGGGGGGAGGGGAGGCAGCACATGGAGGGGGGGAGGGGAGGCAGCACATGGAGGGGGGAAGGGGAGCAGCACATGGAGGGGGGAAGGGGAGGCAGCACATGGAGGGGGGGAGGGGAGGCAGCACATGGAGGGGGGGAGGCAGCACATGGAGGGGGGGAGGGGGGGAGGGGAGGCAGCACATGGAGGGGGGGGGGGGAGGGGAGGCAGCACATGGAGGGGGGGAGCCGATTAGGTGCAGTGGCAGCCGATGGAGGCGGCGGCCGATCGGGTGCAGCGGCGGCTGAAAAAGGTGGGTGCGACTGAAAGGGGACGGTGGCGACCAGGGACAGCGGCGTGGCGGGCAGCAGAGGTGGATCGGCGGGCAGGGACAGCGGCGGGAACAGCGGCGTGGCGGGCAGGGACAGCGGCGTGTAAAGCGGCGTGGCGACCAGCGGTGGATCGGCGGGGAGCGGCGGTGGATCTCGGCGGGGAGCGGCGGTGGATCTCGGCGGGGAGCGGCGGTGGATCTCGGCGGGGAGCGGCGGTGGATCTCGGCGGGGAGCGGCGGTGGATCTCGGCGGGGAGCGGCGGTGGATCTCGGCGGGGAGCGGCGGTGGATCTCGGCGGGGAGCGGCGGTGGATCTCGGCGGGGAGCGGCGGGGGATCTCGGCGGGGAGCGGCGGGGAATCTCGGCGGGGAGCGGCGGGGAATCTCGGCGGGGAGCGGCGGTGGATCTCGGCGGGGAGCGGCGGTGGATCTCGGCGGGGAGCGGCGGTGGATCTCGGCGGCGAGCGGCGGTGGATCTCGGCGGGGAGCGGCGGGGGATCGCGGCGGGGAATCTCGGCGGGGAGCGGCGGGGGATGGGGGTGCTATAACTTACCGATGGGCACCTGCAGCGACCGCTCTCATCAGCTTTCACGGACGGAGTGAAGCTGAGGGTAGCAGTGACGGCACAAGATCCACAGTGATTGGGAGAGATCGGTCACAAGGCCGGTCTCTCCAATCAGAGCTGGGGGCGGGTGAAACAAAGTTCACCCAGCTCCAGCCAGTCATCAGTGCTACAGCAGCACTGATTATGGCTGGATTGCAATGTGTTAGCCATTTTCAATGGCTGACACATTACAGTGACTGTAATTGGCTGAGCGGCGTTCGTCAGCCAATCACAGCCTCTGTAGGTTCGGGGAGGAGGCACCACCCCTCCTGAGGTCAGGCAGAGGTCCCCTCCTTCCCGAATCCACCGTTTAGGTAAACAAATTTCACTCCCAGGGGCTCCGGGACCGCGATTTCGCCAGGACGTACTGAGTACGTCATGGGTCGTTTAGCACCATGTGACCATGACGTACTCAGTACGTCCAAGGTCGTTAAGGGGTTAATTTATAAGAGAACGGTGTTGTGTCTTTCTAGGGGGGGAAAAATGGTGGTTGTTGGGTCCTGGCAGTCTGAGGGGCACTGCAGCCAGAAACTTGAGATGCTGCCCCCTGACTGCTGGCCCCTCTGCATGTTAAAATAGAGTTCTCCCCCCTGGAAAGACACTGACCTGCCGCCCCCGCCTCCTGTGGTGTGACTGGCCTAAGCCCCGCCTCCTGGATACATATCACTGTGCTGCCCAGCTTCCAGCCTCTCGGCTGCAGGACCCGGACCTGTTTCCCACCCTCCCTCCCTTTTGTTTTCCAAGTTTGTTGGAGTTTACTGTGTTTTAAGTCGCAGAGCGGAAGGGGTAGGAAAAGTGGTGGTGAAATACCCGCGCCGGACGGCCGGATGGCGGTACATTTGCCTGAACCCCGTGATGTTGGCAAGTTAATGCCTGGTTAAAAGCTGCGACCAAATTTTATGCCAAAAGATGAGAGTGGTTTTTTCCCCATACCTCTCTCCAAAAATGGAAAATTCAAATAAAAGTATTTTAATTTATAAGAGAACGGTGTTGTGTCTTTCTAGGGGGGGAAAAATGGTGGTTGTTGGGTCCTGGCAGTCTATTTTTTATAAGACTTGCTTTATCTGCTAAGACTATGGACATCAAGTCACATGGACGAACGCAGGATGAAGCAGAGCTGACAAGCCTACCACATTGCAGACACTGCGCTCAGGTAATTGTACATACAGTATGCCTGGTATCTCATCATTTCTGTATTACTGTTTGTGGTCAGTGGTTCCCCAATTACAGACTCCTCATATTGTCCTTCTTCCCCCATCAGTCATAACTATCCTGTTTCCCACCCACCCCTGACCACCAGGTAACAGCCGGACCCCTCAGTCTCGTGCTGACTGCGGCATTACCAGCAATTTTTGGATTGTCAATTAATGGACAGGGAGGAGGGTAGAGACCGTGGGAG